>NC_057800.1:225988818-226066424 GCF_018294505.1 Triticum aestivum | reverse complement strand
GTAATCAAGAATCCTACCGAGTGAAGAGCAAACCTCTCACTCGGGGGCTTAGCTGCAGTCCAAGTACTCGCCTAAGTTATAAAAATCCTACCGAGTGGTAAGCCAGACTTCCACTCGGGGGCTTAGCTGCAGTCCAAGTACTCGCCTAAGTTATAAAAATCCTACCGAGTGGTAAGCCAGACTTCCACTCGGAGGCTTAGCTGCAGTCCAAGTACTCGCCTAAGTAATCAAAAATCCTACCGAGTGGTAAGTCAGACTTCCACTCGGAGGCTTAGCTGCAGTCCAAGTACTCGCCTAAGTTATAAAAATCCTGCCGAGTGGTAAGCCAGACTTCCACCCGGGGGCTTAGCTGCAGCCCAGCGCTCACCTAAGTGGACTAAGGAATAAGTCGATTGCAGTAAGCGCCCTGCTTTGAACCTACAAAAGACATTTCGAGCCAAGAGCAATCATATTCAAACGACAAATTCAAGTTCGGATCGATACCTAAAGGAACCGAAAGTGCTCGGGTGCTAAGCGCGTTAAGGTTTATCGGTTACAACTCCACTCGGCATACCGAGGCAAATTTAAAGCGTCGAGCTTAGAAGAAGTTTTTTACCCCTCCTGTGGAGGGCTGGAAGGTGCAACGAACTCATCAAGATCAATTCCATCTGCGATCCGAGTGGCAGCCGCAAGGAAAGTTTCCATAAAGGACCTGAAGTCATGTTTCTTGGTGTTGGCCACCCGGAGGGCCGCCAGCTTCTCTTCTCGCGCATCTTTGCAGTGGACTCGGGCCAGACACAGAGCGACATCTGCACCGCATCGAGCCGAGGACTTCTTCCACTCCTGCACTCGACCAGGGATCGTGTTCAAGCGAGCCATCAGCGACTCAAGGTCATTTTGAAGTGTCTCCCCGGGCCAGAGCGTCGAGTCGATGCGAGATGTGGCGACCTTCAGCCTTGCAAGATAGTCCACGGCAGCTGCAACACGGGACTCCAGTCGGAAAACATTCATGGCAACTTCGTCGTTCACCGGAGAATTGACGGGGTCGAGGTTTGGTTCCAGCCGGCTAGTTTCTTCTTCAAAGTTTTGACAAAATTCTGCAAGGACGATCACCGAGTCAAGGCGATGGTCGAATGGAAAAACCACGATTGGAAATGATTGCCGAGCATAGAGGTTTACCTTCAAGCATAAGAAACAGCTTCTTAGCAAGACCACTCAGGAAGGCCTCCAGATCATTTTTCTTCCCAGTCAACTTACTGACTTGGTCGGTCAGGGCAGTTTTATCAGTTTTCAGTCGACTGACTTCCTTGTTGGCGATCCCAAGAGCAGTTTTCAGATTGGTATTGTCTTGTTCAAGCTTGGTGACTGAAGCTAACTTCTCGTCAGCAAGCTTGATCTTCTCAGCTAGTTCAAGGTCTTTTTTCTGTTGGGCCTCCCTTACCTTACCTGCAAGTTACAGCAAGATCAGATTTTGAAACAAACGAAGGGAAAAATCAGTCGTCAAGGTCTCACCAAACATACCTTCGGTCTCCTCCTTTGCCTTCGTCAGTTTCTCCTGAACCAGCTTCAAATTCAGCTCGAGCTGAACGTGCTTGTTTTCCAGCTCAGAGTAGCGAGCCACAAGATCACAGGAGTTCTGCGAAGAACCAATCGACTAAATGTCAAATATAATTCACTTCCGAGTGAAAAAGGAAAAATCACACGTTTCTAAGACTACAGCCGAATACAAGCATTCGACCGTAGTCTCGGGGACTACACCCAGTGGGTGCACTCAGCGTGCCCCCACTAATTCTATCGAAGATAGAGTCGACCAGTCGACCTCAAAAAAAAGGAGAGATGTATTCTTTAAGACTATAATCAACTGCCAGCAGTCGACCACAGTCTCGGGGACTACACCCAGTGGGTGCACTCAGCGTGCCCCCACCGGTTTGCAAAATCCATTCGACATAGTCGAATGACGGAAAGACTGAAATTATAAAACCTAAAGCCGACTGCCAGCAGTTGACCTTAGCCTTGGAGACTACACCCAGTGGGTGCACTCAGCGTGCCCCCACTAATCCTATTGAAGACAGAGTCGACCAGTCGACCAGTTTGCGAAATCCAGTCGACATAGTCGAATGACGCAAAGACTGAAATTATAAAGCCTAAGGCCGACTGCCAGCAGTCGACCTTAGCCTCGGGGACTACACCCAGCGGGTGCACTCAGCGTGCCCCTGCTAACACGGAGTCTAAGTCGACACACCCACTGGGTGACTACCGTAGATGTTGGAAAGAAAAGTTTTTGATAGCATATCCTAACAGAACAGACGATGGTCGACTGACCTGAACATTACTTTGAAGGGCAGAACTGGCGTCGTAAGCTGCCTGGCTCGCATCCTGGATGGTCCTCAACTGCTCCATCATGATCCCTGCCTGGCGTATCGCCTCCTTCGCGGCGTCAGCTTGGTCCTCTGGGACGTGGTGCGTCGTGAAGAGGGAGGGCTGCTGAGCACTCGTCAGTGGATCTGCGAAGGACAGAGTGTGTCGAGTGGTGTTCTCCTCCTCCGCAACCAGAGTCTCAGGCGACGTCACATCCTGGGGCACCCTGCTGGTAGACGTTTTCCTACTCCTTCTGTGCTTCAACGGTTCCTCATCTTCATCATCATCTGGGAGAGTGATAACAACATTGGGTGGAGCTACAGAGAAGAATCAGGATTATAGGTCATAAGTCAGTCGACTAAAAACAGTGTTAAGAGTATAGTACCTGGCTTTGAGGTTGCTGCGTCCTCCATCTCATGGTCATCAGCCCGGGCTGAGGTCTCGGAAGTAGCAGCACTGCAACTCCAAAGAATCAGTCGACTAATCCCAGCGCCAGCCAGAGATAAAGTTCGTACAAAATAAGAAGACTTAAGCAGTACGATTACCCTGATATGGTGGGGATGGACACCTTCATCTTCGGCAGGAGCTTGGTCGGCTTTGACGGAGCCGCCCTGGGCTGCTTCGACGCCTTTTCAGTCGGCGCCGGAGAGGTGGTCCGAGGGCGCTTGGTCGACTGTGCAACGGTCGCAACCCCTTTGCCACGTTCAATCGCAGGGTCGTGGACAAGCTTCGACCACCTTTCTGAGCGCGGTGGTACGACCTCCTCCTCCTCTTCTTCCTCGTCTTCAGCATCATCTTCATCACCGTCATCGTCGTCATCGTCATCATCATCCTCAGCAACGTCCGAGTCCCACTCCTCCTCCTGGCTCTCGCCCCCACTCGCCTCACCCTCCTCAGTCGGAGCCTGTGCTCCATTGGGCATCGAGTACAGCTCGGTGAGGGCCTGATAGACATCAAGACAAAAATCAATCGACCGATTGGCAGAATAAACAGAAATGAATATGACAAGAACACAGTGGAGAGCAGAGCAGGCATACTTTGTTTGGATCACTGTGGTGGTCGAGTGGAGGAATCCTTCTGGCTCCGCGTGGGTTATCCTTGTTTCCGGTAACGGCGGCCATCCACCTTTCCAGAGTGACATCGTCGACTGCTTCTGGATGGACCCGAGTCTCGTCCTCAGCCCCACAGTACAACCACATGCAGTGGCTCCGAAACTGAAGGGGCTGGATACGACGCCTAAGGAAAACCTCCAGGAGATCCATGCCCGTCACTCCCTCCCGAACCAACTGTACTACGCGCTCCATCAACATCTTCCCGTTAGCTTTCTCCTCCGGAATCAACTTCAGAGAGGAGGGCTTGTTCACTCGGTCCATGGTAAACTGAGGGAGTCCACTCGACTGCCCCGGCGTCGACTGATCCTGGCAGTAGAACCAGGTCAACTGCCAGCCTCTGACTGACTCGGGAAAAGTCATGGCTGGGAAGGTGCTCTTATTCCTCACCTGGATCCCCAGGCCCCCACACATTTGGACAACTCGGGTCCTTTCGTCGCCTGGGCTCGCCTTCTTCATGGTCTGAGAGCGACACGTGAATATATGCTTGAACAAGCCCCAGTGCGGTCGACAGCCCAGAAAACCCTCACACATGGACACGAATGCGGCAAGATAGGCGATAGAATTTGGGGTAAAATGATGGAGTTGCGCTCCAAAGAAGTTCAAGAACCCACGAAAGAAAATACTCGGCGGCAAAGAAAATCCACGGTCGACATGGGTAGCCAGGAGCACGCACTCACCCTCTTCTGGCTGGGGCTGCCACTCCTTCCCCGGTAGCCTCGCAGCTCCATGAGGGATCAGACCCTCGTTGGCCATGTCGAGGAGATCTTTCTCCGTGATGGTCGACTGGATCCAATCTCCTTGGACCCAGCCCTTCGGCAGGCGGGATCTAGACGAAGACCCGCCGCGGCTGGTGGATCTCCCCTTCGCCTTCTCTGTCGCCGACGCCTTCTTCGCGCGTTCCAGCGCCGCCGTCTTCTCCTTGGCCATGGTTGCCGGTGAGACGCGCGAGGAGAAGTTGTGCGGAGGCGAGAGCGAGCGCGCTGGACGGAGACGAAGGGAGCAGAGAAAGAGAATGTTGAGGCACTGTACAAAAAACCCTCGCCGGGCGTATTTATAAGGTCCCTTCCGAGTGGATGACAGGTGGGCCCAGTCGATCTAATCATATCCAGGAACAGTTATGCAGGCGGGATACGTGGCAAAGAAAGCGGCACGGGGATCGAGGCATTTATGTCCCGTCCCACCGAACGCCGCGGTCCGCTCCGCTTCGCGCACTTCCCCAAATTTCGCATCCCGCGGAATCCGCGAACGGCAGATCGGTCTGTCAAACGCGGGATTTCCTGCGATCCATCGCTCGGAAATCGTCGAAGCCCGAAAGATCACTCGACGAAAGAAGAGAATGGATCGAGTCGACTGAAGACAAGTTGCTCACTACCAACGAAGAGATTCTTTGGTCCAGAACAACGCACGACCAGTGTGGAAAAGCTAATCGGAAACAACATCAACTCCTTCCTCACTCGAAGCCTCAATCCATTCGGGGGCTAATGATGGGGTCATGTACCTAGGGTAGGGCCACAGACCTGATCTAAGTACCCTGCCCAAGGACACCCTTAGAAGAGGTCACCTTCCAGTCGACTGACGAGAGACACACTCGACTGCCTTGAAGGACTCGACCATGAAGACTCACTCGACCACCAGAAGGTTAAGAGGCACTTTGCACTGCAACGGCCTGTAATTAAGTAGACTTTATGATAGTAAAGACACTTTATGTGGGGCGTTACCAGTAACAACCCGGACTTAACTTACCTTAAACCCTCTCCTACGTGGGCTGGCTGGGGTCCTGGCGCACTCTATATAAGCCACCCCCTCCACAGGTAGAGGGGTTCGGCACCCTGTAACTCTTATACATATAATCCACTCGACCGCCTCCGGGCTCCGAGACGTAGGGCTTTTACTTCCTCCGAGAAGGGCCTGAACTCGTACATCTCTTGCGTTTACAACCTCTCCATAGCTAGGACCTTGCCTCTCCATACCTACCCCCCACTCTACTGTCAGGCTTAGAACCACGACAGCAGACACAAATGCCGAAGCAATGGCGGTAACACCGATGAAACTGCTGTAAACGCCGGATTCAGCGGCTCCAAGTCCGGTCAGCAGAAAAAACCGTATCAAAGAAATAATCAGGGACCATCCAGCATGGACCAATACTTGACCGTCCGTGCCAAATCCATGGCACCCCGCACAAACCAGCCAATCATACTAACAGAGATTGCTGGGTTTTTAAGGAAGCCGGCAAGTTAAACGCCGAGAATAAGGAAAAGGGTTCACAGAGCGAGGACGATGACGAGGCGCCCCTGCAGCCAACCACAGGGGGACAGAAGAAGTTTCCCCCTCAAGTTAAAACAGTGAACATGATATATGCTACACACATCCCCAAGAGGGAGCGCAAGCACGCACTAAGGGACGTCTATGCGATAGAGCCAGTCGCCCCAAAATTCAATCTTTGGTCATGGTATCCGATCAATTTTGACCGTCGAGATCATCCGACCAGTATCTAGCACGGCGGATCAGCCACACTAGTCCTAGACACAGCCATCGACGGATTCCACCTAACGCGAGTCCTCATGGACGGTGGCAGCAACCTCAATCTGCTCTATCAGGACACTGTACGCAAAATGGGCATCAACCCATCACGAATCAAACCCACAAGGACTACCTTTAAAGGAGTCATACCAGACATAGAGGCCCTCTGTAGGGGCTCAATCACACTAGAAGTCGTCTTCGGATCGCCAGATAACTTCCGAAGTGAGGAGTTAATCTTCGATAGCGTCCCCTTTCGCAGCAGCTATCACGCACTGCTCGGACAAACCGCATTTGCTCGATCCAATGCGGTACCTCACTACGCTTATCTCAAGCTCAAGATGCCCGGTCCACGCGGCGTCATAACAATCAATGGAAATATGGAACACTCCCTCCGTACCAAGGAGCACACAACGGCCTTAGCAGCAGAAATACTGCGCGACCTTTTCCGGCAGAACCTTAGTTCAGCGGCCAAGCCCTTGAACACCATTAAAAGAGTCCAGACTATTCTGCGGCAAGACAGCCCGGCTCGTCAAGAGCTTAACTAGCAATTTGGCCTCCATCCCAGTCCCGATCAAACAGAGGCATTCGTACCGCGCGTACATAACTACACACTCAAAATCCCATTGGTATCGACGGAGGCATAGCTAGCTCGCGATCCACAGTGCAGCTCGACTGACCCTAGGATTCGCACACTTTTCCTTTTCCTTTTCATTTTCGGTTTTCTCTTTTCGAGGTTTCTCCTGACAACCCGTTTGTCGGACACACCAAGGAGGCAAGGAGCTTTGGCGTACAAGGGAATCCCCAGGTGGTCTCCGCTAACGATTGTTATACCTGTTTTACATACCCGCACGCAGCTCGCTCTTGGTCATGGCATGTTAAATAGCCTTACTTGCTTATCGTATTACTTGTAAAAGTACGCCTCGACGTATTAATCACATTACAAATGGTAAATAAATGGTAGCGTCAGCTTATTACTTAATTTTACCTTTTTCCTTACCTTTGTATCTATTACTCATTGCACACGTACACTCTGGTACATTTTACTTCACCAGGGGCTTTCGCGCCCCGCAGTACGGCAATAAAGTCCGAACACCTTTTTCAGTGCAGTTCGGCACCCCGAACTTATAGCATTATATGCATCGGCTCCGAATCATGTCTTTGGTCAATAGTTGGGTTGCCCGGCTCCTGTGCTTACTACCTTACGTTCCGCTATATCGGCTAGGGTAGTAAAGGGAGAACTAATGCGATTGTGTCCTGATACATCTACGTGGTATCTACTTTTCCAAACACTTTTGCCCTTGTTTGGACTCTAACTTGCATGATTTGAATGGAACTAACCCGGACTGATGCTATTTTCAGCAGAATTACCATGGTGTTATTTTTATGCAGAAATAAAAGTTCTCAGAATGACCTGAAAATCAACGGAGATTATTTTTGGAATATATAAAAAATACTGGAAGAAGAATCCACGTCGGGGGGCCCACACCCTGTCCACGAGGGTGGGGGTGAGCCTACCCCCTAGGCGCGCTGCCCTACCTCGTGGGCCCCCTGACACTCCACCGACCTCAACTCCAACTCCATATATTCGTGTTCGGGGAGAAAAAAATCAGAGAGAAGGATTCATCGTGTTTTACGATACGGAGCCGCCGCCAATCCCTAAACTCTCTCGGGAGGGATGATCTGGAGTCCGTTCGGGGCTTCGGAGAGGGGAATCCGTCGCCATCGTCATCATCAACCTTCCTCCATCACCAATTTCATGATGCTCACTGCCGTGCGTGAGTAATTCCATTGTAGGCTTGCTGGACAGTGATGGGTTGGATGAGATTTATCATGTAATCGAGTTAGTTTTGTTAGGGTTTGATCCCTAGTATCCACTATGTTCTGAGATTGATGTTGCTATGACTTTGCTATGCTTAATGCTTGTCACTAGGGCCCGAGTGCCATGGTTTCAGATCTGAACCTATTATGTTTTCATGAATATATGTGAGTTCTTGATCCTGTCTTGCAAGTCTATAGTCACCTACTATGTGTTATGATCCGGCAACCCCGAAGTGACAACAATCGGGACCACTCCCGGTGATGACCGTAGTTTGAGGAGTTCATGTATTCACTATGTGTTAATGCTTTGGTCCGGTACTCTATCAAAAGGAGGCCTTAATATCCCTTAGTTTCCAATAGGACCCCGCTGCCACGGGACGGTAGGACAAAATATGTCATGCAAGTTCTTTTCCATAAGCACGTATGACTATATTCGGAATACATGCCTACATTACATTGATGAACTGGAGCTAGTTCTGTGTCACCCTATGTTATAACTGTTGCATGATCGATCGCATCCGACATAATTCTCCATCACCGATCCATTGCCTACGAGCTTTCCATATATTGTTTTTCGCCTATTTACTTTTCCGTTGCTACTGTTACAATCACTATAAAACCTACCGTTACCACTACTATCATATTACTTTGCTACTAAATACTTTGCTGCAGATATTAAGTTTCCAGGTGTGGTTGAATTGACAACTTAGCTGCTAATACTTGAGAATATTCTTTGGCTCCCCTTGTGTTGAATCAATAAATTTGGGTTGAATACTCTACCCTCAAAAACTGTTGCGATCCCCTATACTTGTGGGTTATCAAGACCATTTTTTGGCGCCGTTGCCGGGGAGCATAGATCTATTCTTTGAGTCACTTGGGATTTATATCTGCTTATCATTATGAATAACTTGAAAGATCAAAGAACCAAGATTTTCCCTCAACTACGAGGGGAGGTAAGGAACTGCCATCTAGATCTGCACTTGATTCACCTTCTGTTTTGAGTAAACTTGTGACACCTAAACCTGCTCCTGCTATTAATTATGATATGTCGCATGTTATTGATGATGCCACTTCTGCTATGCATGATACTTATGATGAAACTACTTCTATGCTTGATACTACTGTGCCACTTGGTGAATTTCTTGATGAACAACTTGCTAGGGCTAGAGAGAATGAAATTATTGAAACTGATAATATTGATGAAAGTGATGATGAAGACTCTCCCCCTAGATATGAATTGCCTGTTGTGCCTGAGGGTTATGTTATGGATGAAGAAACTGCTAGAGACTTTCTTGCATGCAATGATAGAAGTGATCTTAAGAAATTATTAGCTAAGCTTAAATAAAAGTATTTGAATGCTAGAATGAAATATGATCCTGCTTATGCTACTTCACCTATCTTTATTACTGATAAGGATTATATTTTCTCAGTTGATCCTAATATAATTACTTTGGTTGAATCTGATCCTTTCTATGGCTATGAATCTGAAACTGTTGTGGCACATCTTACTAAATTAAATGATATAGCTACCCTGTTTACTAATGATGAGAAAACTCGCTACTATTATATCCTTAAATTATTTCCGTTCTCATTAAAGGGTGATGCTAAGATATGGTTTAATTCTCTTGATCCTGGTTGTGTGTGTAGTCCCGAGGATATGATTTACTACTTCTCTGCTAAATATTTCCCCGCTCATAAGAAACAAGTTGCTTTAAGGGAAATATATAATTTTGTGCAAATTGAATAAGAGAGTCTCCCACGAGCTTGGGGTAGGCTTATCCGATTACTTAATGCTTTGCCTGATCATCCTCTCAACAAAAATGAAATACTTGATATCTTTTATAATGGACTAACCGATGCTTTCAAAGATTACCTGGATAGTTGTGTTGGTTGTGTTTTCAGGGAAAGAACTGTTGATCAAGCTGAATTGCTATTGAATAATACGTTGACCAATGAAAATAATTGGACACTTCCTGAACCAACTCCTAAGCCAACTCCGAAGAAAAGGGGTATTCTATTTCTCAGTCCTGAAGATATGCAAGAGGCAAAGAAATCTATGAAAGAAAAAGGTATAAAAGCTGAAGACGTTAAGAATTTACCTCCTGTTGAAGAAATACATGGTCTTAATTCATCACCTATTGAAGAAACACACGGTCTCGATAACCCGGCACATGTAGTAAAGGTAAATTCTCTCTATAGATATGATAAAGCTGAAATCCCCCCTATTAAGTTTGCTAGCCAATGCTTATATGAGTTTGATAATTTTATTGTTAAACGAGAAAACTTTAATGCTTACCTGAAACATAATGCTTATATTATTAAACACTTGAGTGATTATATGGCTAGTGTTAAAGGTGAACTTAAACTTATTAGTAAACATGCTTCTATGGTTACCACTCAAGTAGAACAAGTGCTTAAAGTTCAGAATGATTTGCTCAATGAATTAAACAATAAGAATGATAATGATGTTAGAGTTATGACTAGATGTGGTAAAATGACTCAGGAACCTTTGTATCCTGAGGGCCACCCTAAGAGAATTGAGCAAGATTCTCAGAGAATTAATATTGATGCACCTAGTCCTTCTAAAAGGAAGAGAAAGAAAAATGATAGGACTTTGAATGCTTCTAGTGAACCTGTTGTTGACACACCCGAGAATCCCAATGATATTTCTATTTTCTGATGCTGAAACACAATCTGGTAATGAACATGAACCTAGTGATAATGTTAATGATGATGTTCATGTTGATGCTCAACCTAGCAATAATAATGATGTAGAGATTGAACCTGCTGTTGATCTTGATAACCCACAATCAAAGAATCAGCGTTATGATAAGAGAGACCTTGTTGCTAGGAAGCACGGTAAAGAAAGAAAACCATGGGTTCAGAAACCCATGCCTTTTCCTCCTAAACCATCCAAAAAAGGATGATGAGGATTTTGAGCGCTTTGCTGAAATGATTAGACCTATCTTTTTGCGTATGCGTTTTACCGATATGCTTAAAATGAATCCTTGTGCTAAGTATATGAAAGATATAGTTACTAATAAAAGAAAGATACCGGAAGCTGAAATTTCCACCATGCTTGCTAATTATACTTTTAAGGGTGGAATACCAAAGAAACTTGGAGATCCAGGAGTACCAACTATACCCTGCTCTATTAAAAGAAACTATGTTAAAACTGCTTTATGTGATCTTGGAGCCGGTGTTAGTGTTATGCCTCTCTCTTTATATTGTAGACTTGATTTGAATAAGTTGACGCCTACTGAAATATCTTTGCAAATGGCCTTCAAATCAACTGTTATACCTGTCGGTATTTGTGAGGATGTGCCTGTTGTGGTTGCAAACGTTACTATTCTAACGGACTTTGTTATTCTTGATATTCCCGAGGACGATAGTATCTCCATTATTCTTGGAAGACCCTTCTTGAATACTGCAGGGGCTGTTATTGATTGCACCAAAGGCAATATCACTTTTCATGTTAATGATAATGAGCATATGGTACACTTTCCGAGGAAACAACCTCAAGTCCACAGTATCAATTCTATTGGAAAATTTCATCGATTATTTTTGGAGGTTTTGAATTTCCTCTTCATACTGTCAAGAAGAAATATGATATTCTTATTGTTGGGGATGTGCATATCCCCGTTGAGGTAACCTAGTGTTATTCGAAAATTCTTCGGTTTCATGTTATTCGAAATGAGTTTGTTAACAAGGCCTGATCAACCTTGTTAGTGGATTCCTTTTGATGAGCATGAGATGGGTGAACTTAGAAAACACAACTCTCTGTACCCTCTTTTTACTTTCTGTTATTTATATTAAATAAAGCAAAAATAGTAATTTCTGTCAGTTTTCTGAATTATCCATGCAATAAAAAATACCTCGAAAATAAAAGTTCACGAAATGCCCTGAAATTTGAATATGATTTTTTTGGAATATTTGAGAATATCTGGCACTGAGAACACATCAGGGGGAGCCAGCACCTGGCCACGAGGGTCCAGGGCACACCCTACCCCCCTGGGCGCACACCTGCATCATGGGCCCCTGGTGGCCCCCTCCACTTATTCCAGCCACCACACACTCCTTCTTCCTCCCAAAAAAATCACCAACCAGCTCAAGCACGAGTTCTAGCTCATCTTGCTGCCATTTTCAATATCCTAGCTCAAAGCTCCATTCACAAAGCTGCTTTGGGGAATTGTTCTTCGGTATGTGACTCCTTCAATGGTCCAATTAGTTTTTGTTCTAGTGCTTTATTCATTGCAAATTTTTGCTGCCTAGGTGACCTTGTTCTTGAGCTTGCATGTCAAATTTATATGGTCCCAAGTAGTTCTAATGTATGATATAGTCTCTAGGCACTTGTGGGAGTAGTTGCTATCAATTTTGTTGAGTTTGGTTCACTTTTATTTTGAAGTTACTAAAAATTTCAGAAATTTTCAGAAAATGATGAAGAGATTTTTGAGGGGCTCGTCGAGCCAAAGCTTGAAGGACAAGCAAAGTGAGGAGGATAAGAGGCCCAAATATAATCTCCCTCGCACCACGGAAGTTCGGCCGTGTGAATGGCCTTGTGATGATTTCTTGAGAGCAGCCGGGATTTATGATGATTTTTATGAGTTGGCTGAGAATGCAGGCCTCACCAACTTCCTCCGCGACCAACGCGAACAATATCTCTTACTCACTAATATTTTTATGCAAAATTTTCATTTCCATGCTAGGAGGTCACCACATTCGGTGGATTTCTATTTATATGATGAGTATAAGGAGATGTCCCTCTATGAATTTTGTGAGGTTTGCAAGTTGCCCTTTTCGGGCAGCGTAGAGGAACCACATCGTAACGATGTGGAGGGGTTTATTGATACAATTGTTGTAGGGGAAACTAGGAAGGTTTCCGATGCAAGAATTATTAGCATACATTTTCCTGTTCTACGTTACTTTGCAATATTTGCTAGTAGATGCTTGATTGGTTGCGAAAACTGTGGCAACCTTAGTGCCCCTGATATTGTTATTTTGTGCCATGCCTTGTTCTGTGATGACACATTTAGTATGGGCGCTATTGTTGCAAAGCGGTTAAATCTTAACCATACTAAGGGCCCCATCTTGGGAGGTATCTTCGCATCGCGCCTCGCTGCACATTTTAACATACCTATTAGACATTATGAGAAAGAAGAAAAGTTGTTGCCTCTTGTTTTTCTAGACTATAAGAGTATGGTAGCACATGATTTTATCATTAAGAATAAGGAAAAGATGCTTAAGTACAAGCTAATTTTTGATAAAAATCACCCTAAGACTATCACTTTGCCTGCTCCTTCCTTGTTTGACTTATCTGCAGGCAAGTACCTTGTTCCGCCGGAGGCCATTCACGCCTACCGAAACCCCACACCAACTACAGAGCCAGATCCGGAACCACAATTTGTTCCTTCACGACAGTATGTTTACCAGTGGGATCCGGAGGAGATTGCCAACCAGTGGAAACCCGAGGCTCCTTCTCAGTACGACCCCAGCTTCAACTTCGGGTATCCACCAGGCCATCCATGGGCATAGACCAACTTAGGCCAAAAGCCTAAGCTTGGGGGAGTACGTATTTCTCACCGACATTACATTCATGTTCACACACTCATGCTAGTTGTCAGTGCTCATACTTTTTCATTGTATCATCCATTATAGTTTATTTCCTTTTTAGTTTTCTTCTTGTGTGCCTTAATAGACCTTAAGAAAAACCAAAAAAATTAGTTGTAGCTTTTAGCTAGTTTACTTTCCATGCCCGTATTAGTAGTAATTAAAAAGAAAACCCAAAAAGATTTCTCGTTCTTCTTTTGCTTGTTGGGAGCTTTCCTGTGTAAATAGTTTTGTTTCTTTTCTTTCCTTTGGGGGTCGAGAGGAGAAGACCATAATGAAAATGTTGAGTGGCTCTTATATGCATTATTGTTGATCTAACAAAGAGCCCATATTACCTTGTCTTCTCTCTTGAATTGAATGCTTGCAGATTCCAGCTTAGTCCAATGCACGTGCACTATTATTATTATTATCCACACTATTCGGTCGTGCAAGTGAAAGGCAATAGTGACAATTATATGATGAACTTATTGAGATGAGAAAAGCTGGTATGAACTCGACCTCTCTTGTTTTTGTAAATATGATTAGTTCATCGTTCCTGATTCAGCCTATTATGAAAGAAACATGTTTGCAATGACAATTAGAGATTGTAGTTGCTTATGCCATGCTTAATTAGCTAGGAAATTATAATGGTTTACCTTGCGTGCCAACATGCTATTAAAATGGTTGTGATGTGGTATGATAGGGTGGTATCCTCTTTCGAATGATTGGAGTGGCTTGACTTGGCACATGTTCGCGCATGTAGTTGAAAAAAATCAACATAGCCTCTACAATATTTATGTTCATGGTGCATTATATCTTACTCATGATTGCATTCAATGTTGATTAATTTTAATGCATGTTCATGACTGTTGTCGCTCTCTAGCTGGTCGCTTCCCAGTCTTTTTCTAGCCTTCACTTGTACTAAGCGGGAATACTGCTTGTGCATCCAATTCCATAAACCCCAAAGTTATTCCATATGAGTCCACCATACCAACCTATACACGGTATCTACCTGCCGTTCCAAGTAAATTTGTATGTGCCAAACTCTAAACCTTCAAATAAACATTTTGTTTTGTATGCTCGAATAGCTCATGTATCAACTAGGGATGTCTGTATCCTCCATGCTAGGCGGGTTATTCTCAAGAGGAGTGGACTCCGCTCCTCACTCACAAGAAAATGGCTGGTCACCGGGATGCCCAGTCCCAAGCTTTATGCAAATCAAATCAAAATAACTGCAAACATAACTCCCCCGGGACTCTTGTTAGTTGGAGGCACTCGTTGTTTCAAGCAATCCATGGATTGATGCTTGTTGGTGGAGGGGGAGTATAAACTTTACCATTCTGTTTGAGAACCGCCTATAATGTGTGTAGCATGGAAGATATCAAGATCTCTCAGTTGTTGTGTTGACAATGAAAGTATACCGCTCAAAATATTATTCATATCTATTTCAAAATCGAGCTCTGGCACCTCTACAAATCTCTGCTTCCCTCTGCGAAGGGCCTATCCATTTACTTTTATGTTGAGTCATCATCCTATTATTAAAAAGCACCAGTTGGAGAGAACCGCTGCCATTTGCATCCATTATTGTTAGTTTACATTGAGTATGACTATGACTGGATCTCTTTTACCATGAATTGCAATGTCTAGTCAGTCCTTGATCTTTAAAGGTGCTCTGCATTTATGTTTTGCGGTCTCAGAAAGGGCTAGCGAGATACCATCTTGTTATATCATATTATGATTGTTTTGAGAAAGTGTTGTCATCCCAGATTTATTATTATTGCTCGCTAGTTGATTATGCCATTGACATGAGTAAACATGAGACCTAAATGTTATTGCGAATGTGGTTAGTTCATAATCTTTGCTGAAAACTTGAATGCTGGCTTTACATATTTACAACAACAAGAGCAAACAGAGTTTGTAAAAGTTTTTCTTTATCACTTTCAGTTTATCAACTGAATTGCTTGAGGACAAGCAAAGGTTTAAGCTTGGGGAGTTGATACGTCTCCGCCGTATCTACTTTTCCAAACACTTTTGCCCTTGTTTTGGACTCTAACTTGCATTATTTGAATGGAACTAACCCGGACTGACGTTGTTTTCAGCAGAATTGCCATGGTGTTATTTTTGTGCAGAAATAAAAGTTCTCGGAATGACCTGAAAATCAACGGAGATTATTTTTGGAATATGTAAAAAATACTGGAAGAAGAATCCACGTCAAGGGGCCCACACCCTGTCCATGAGGGTGGGGGCACGCCCCCTGCCTGGTGGCCCCCCTGACGCTCCACCGACCTCAACTCCAACTCCATATATTCGTGTTCGGGGAGAAAAAAATCACAGAGAAGGATTCATCACGTTTTACGATACGGAGCCTCCGCCAAGCCCTAAACTCTCTCGGGAGGGCTGATCTAGAGTTCGTTCGGGGCTCTGGAGAGGGTAATCCATTGCCATTGTCATCATCAACCTTCCTCCATCACCAATTTCATGATGCTCATCACCGTGCGTGAGTAATTCCATCGTAGGCTTGCTGGACGTGATGGGTTGGATGAGATTTATCATGTAATCGAGTTAGCTTTGTTAGGGTTTGATCCCTAGTATCCACTATGTTCTGAGATTGATGTTGCTATGACTTTGCTATGCTTAATGCTTGTCACTAGGGCCCGAGTGCCATGATTTCAGATCTGAACCTATTATGTTTTCATGAATATATGTGAGTTCTTGATCCTATCTTGCAAGTCTATAGTCACCTACTATGTGTTATGATCCGGCAACCCGAAGTGACAATAATCGGGACCACTCCCGATGATGACCGTAGTTTGAGGAGTTCATGTATTCACTATGTGTTAATGCTTTGGTCCGGTACTCTATTAAAAGGAGGCCTTGATATCCCTTAGTTTCCAATAGGGCCCCGCTGCCACGGGAGGGTAGGACAAAAGATGTCATGCAAGTTCTTTTCCATAAGCACGTATGACTATATTCGGAATACATGCCTACATTACATTGATGAACTGGAGCTAGTTCTGTGTCACCCTATGTTATAACTATTGCATGATCGATCATATTTGACATAATTCTCCATCACCGATCCATTGCCTACGAGCTTTCCATATATTGTTTTTTGCTTATTTACTTTTCCGTTGCTACTGCTACAATCGCTATAAAACCCAAAAATATTACTTTTGCTACCGTTACCACTACTATCATATTACTTTGCTACTCAATACTTTGCTGCAGATATTAAGTTTCCAGGTGTGGTTGAATTGACAACTCAGTTGCTAATACTTGAGAATATTCTTTGGCTCCCCTTGTGTCGAATCAATAAATTTGGGTTGAATACTCTACCCTCGAAAACTGTTGCGATCCCCTATACTTGTGGGTTATCATGTCCCGGTTCTTCCGGACGAGCGCCTCAGTAGAGAAAGCCGAAAACTAACTGTCATGATGCAGCGCGAGCTAGTCAGCTATTCGAGAGGTTTCAAATCCTTAGAGATTTTTTCTGCTTTATGCGAGGAATCGGTTTCTTATCCGATCGGGTGCGTGTAGCGCCCCAAGTTCGGCCTTCCGAATACCAGGGGCTTCGCCAAAATTTTCATTGTCAAACTCCTATGGCTAAGTGAGGGCGACAAATGCCATATAGTCTGATTGCCTTGTTTGTTGCGCTAAACACCTCCTTTAGGGACTAGAATATGGAGTAAAGAGTGTTTAGATTTATCCGAACATCGCCGTACCATCTACGTGGGGGCAGAAGTCGACGACTGGCCAACCCTCAGATTTCATAAACGGCCGCACAGGAGGTAAAATTTTAAAATCACAAGCATTATATTACATAACATCATTGTTCCATATTACAGGACATGATAATACGAATGTTTTCATGGGAATATAACATCCTTCGTACATTGCTCCACCACAAGGCGGGATCCCTCAGGACACCATCAAAGTATAACTCGGGTCGGTGGTGCTCCTTGCCCTCAGGCGGCCCCTTGGTCATTATCTTCTTGGCATCCATCTCCGCCCAGTGCGTCTTGACGTGGGCAAAGGCCATCCGTGCACCTTCGATACAGACCGACCGCTTTATAACCTCAAGCCGTGGGCAGGCATCAACAAGTCGCTTCACAAGTCCGAAGTAACTGTTGGGTGGCAGGCCATAGTCGGACTATCAGCTCCTTCATGGCTAGCTCAGCCGCCTTGTGCAGCTCAACCAGCTGTTTCAGCTGGTCGTCGAAGGACACCGGATGTTCGGGTCCAAGATATTGAGACCAGAACAGCTTCTCCATAGAAATCCCTTCTTCAGCTCGATAGAACTCGGCAGTGTCTGATACGCTGCGCGGAAAATCCGTAAACGCCCCTGGAGAGCTCCAAATTTGGGCAAGTAAAAGGAACGCTTCCTTCACAGATTTGCTTTGCATAATGAAAGCCTTACCTGCCGCGATCTTCTTGGCCGCTTGGACCTCCTGAAGGGCGCTCTGGGCCTCGGCTCGAGCCTCTTGTGTGCTCCGGCGGTCGTTCACAAGTTCGGACACTTGCGTCTTAGAATCACGCTCCAAGGACTCGTACTTCTTGATAGCGTCCTGAAGCTCTTGCTGGACCTCGCCGACCCGGGCCTCATGCTTCTCGCGCGCGGCGCGTTCCTTGGTCGCTTTGTCCTCGGCCTTGGCTAACGCCTTCTTGAGGGCCGCCACCTCGGTCGTGGCCCCTAACAAAGTTCATGACGCTTTAGTCAGCATGAAACATTCATCCTTCCTAAAATATACGCGCAGGTTACTGCATACCTTGGTTGTCCTCCAGCTGCTTCTTTATGAGTCCGAGCTCTTTGTTGGCCCGCTCCAGGCTCTGCTTCAAGCCGGAGACCTCCGCAATATGAGCGGCAGCAGCCAGCAGCGACGCCTGCTTATTCACATAGACATCTTATGTTTAGGGATGGCAATGGTTCGGGTTTGGGGCGGGTGGAGCTGGTCCAAATCCAACCCATGACCCATCTTCCTACTCTCTTCCCATCCACCAAATTATCCATGGGCACAACTTGTGCCCATGCCAAACCTGCTGGATACCCACATAACCATGAAGCTCCATGGGCATAGAAAAGTCAGCATGAAGCATTTCCAAAGATCAAATTAACTCATAATCATTCACTCACAAATGATAACATAAGCTACATGCATAATTACGCAACAAGTGATACGATGAGTCCTTAAGTGTGACATACTAGAGGTTGATTCTGCAGCATATGGCTCATGGCACAAGTTGCATATTTCCTGCCATTTCCCATTGATTCGCTCTTTCTACTGTCACGGCATATGGCCCCACAAGTCATACGGGTATCCATTGGATATCCATGGAGCACAAACTATAACCATGCCCAACCCGGCTGTTCGTGGGTATCCATATCCACGGACCCATGAGCAGAAATGTGCTCCATACCCTTGCCCAACCGGATCGGGTATCCATGGGTATCCAGATCCATGGATAAAATTGCCATCCCTACTTATGTTAGACTCCTGCAAAAATTGTTTGATCCTCTGTTCATCTTTTTTTTCTGAACACCGAACAGAGCATTAGGGGCTACTGTCCACACTGTGATATTCTTTCTACAATTATTACCTCAAAGCCTGTAAAAGGCTAGCGCAGGCCTCGGTCAACCCGCTTTTGGCGGACTGAACCTTCTCGATCACCGTACCCATAAGGACACGGTGTTCATCCACAATGGAGGCGCCTCACAGCGTTTCCAGCAGAATATCCGGTGCCTCTGGGTGGACAGAGGTCACTGGTGGAACATGCACACCTCCTCCTGTTGGGGAAGGCCGTTCGCTGGACTTCGGAGCCGTGAAGGTCTCCGGAATGGTGTCCGACTAAGAGCCAAATGGAACTTGGCCCCCATCACCAGTCCCCATGGGGGCTTTTTCCACATGTGTCCGGCAGCCGAGGAGTCATCCTAGGGCGCCACCCTGACGATTTCCGTAATCTCCCCCGGTCTGGGAAGGTCCTTTGGGACACCACCTCATCATCACCCTTGGGCGAGACAGAGTGAGCAGGTGGCGGAGGCATACTAGCCATCTCCTTTGAGTCTAGTGAACCCTCTGTCGAGGATCGCGGGGAGCCGTCGCGGGCCGGACTGTAATGGCATAATTTAAACATATTAATATCATAAACTAGAAAGGCCGGGTATTGGGAGGTGCATGGGTTTTTTGGTACTTACGAGGTAGCCCGAGGCTTGGTCTGGGGCATTCGCTCCGAACTGCTATCAACGTCCCATGGGGAGTTATCCGCAAGGGAGCCCTTCCCCCTCTTGGGCGCCTTCGCCTCCAGATTCGGGGATACCCCCCTTTTCTTCCTCCCCTCCTCAGGGGGGAGTCGTTTTCCTCCTCCTCTTCATTGTCATCTTTGGCGGCCGAAGAGTGAGTCTCGTCTCTGGGCGAAGGCCACTCCTGGCCCCTTTGGCAATTTTCTTGGCCTTCTTCTTCGGAACATCATAAGGCGTCGAAAACAGCATCTTCGTCAAAAGTGGGGTTTCTTGGTCTTCGGGTAGTGGAGCCGGACAGTTAATCCTCCCTGCTATATCGATCCAGGCCTGAAAAATTGATAGGAAGGCTTAGACTCCTTCCTCAAAATATGCCAGTAGAGGGTGTACCTTGAAAACATGGAAGAACTTACCGAATTGGCCTGGCATTTTAAGCTGAGCCCGCGATCCTCGGTCGTGGACGGTGGTGTCTCGCCGGCCTTGAAGAGCACTTTCCAGATGTCTTCTTGCGTCGTGCCGAAGAGCTCTAGTAGCGTCTGGTGCTTGGCCGGATCGAACTCCCACAAATAGCAAGTCCGGCATTGGCACGGAAGGATCCGGCGAATGAGCATAACCTGGATCAGTTGATGAATTTGATCTTGTTGGTTATCATGTTCTGGACGCACATCTGGAGCCCAGTCAGCTCGCTCGAAGAGCCCCAGGTTAGGCCCTTCTCTTGCCAGCAGGTGAGCCGCATCGGAGCTCCGGATCAAAATCCGGGGGCCGCCGCCCAATTGGTGTTGCGCGGCTCGGTGATGTAGAACCGCCCCGACTGCCACCCCTTCACCGTCTCCACAAAGGAGCCTACGGGCTAGGTGACATTGGGCATCTTGCCCACCATGGCGCCTCCACACTCTGCTTGTTGGCCGCGCACCACCTTCGGCTTCACATTGAAGGTCTTCAGCCATAGGCCGAAGTGAGGTGGGATACGGAGAAAGGCCTCGCACATGACAATAAATACCAAGATGTTGAGGATAGAGTTGGGGGATAGATCATGGAAGTCTAGCCCATAGTAAAACATCAATCCGCAGACAAATGGGTGGAGAGGGAATCCCAGCCCGCGGACGAAATGTGTGAGAAACACCACCCTCTCATGGGGCTCTGGGGTAGGCACGATTTTTCCCTTGGCCGGGAGTCGGTAAACGATCCCCTTGGCCAGGTATCCGGCCTCCCGGAGCTCCTTGATGTCCTCCTTCTTGACGGAGGAGGCCATCCACTTGCCTCCAGCTCCAGATCCGGACATGATTGGAGTGCTTTCTCGGGCGGGGAAAGCTAGAGCTTGGGCACTGAAGCTCGAGTATGGAAGGGCAGAGGAAGGCGAAGGCGTGGGAGAAGAACAAGGAATCCTTATCCCCTTATAAAGGCAGTGAATATCGAACGCCTCCCCACTCGCCTTAAACCTTGCTTATTCTCGAGGGCTGTGTAAACAGGAACGGTTGGGTTACCCATGCCCGAATTGATGAAAATCCCACAATAAGGGGACACGATCTCTGCTTTGACAAGACGTGCCAATGGCAACCGCGTCTCGAAACGTGGAGTGGCAGACGAAAAATGGTTCGAAATTATGGCAGGATTGACGTGACGTCATGTTACTAAAGTGGTCAGCAGATTGGATTCGTGAAATATTATACTCTCTACGGCTGTGTGTTGCAGATCTGGACACGATTGTTTCGTCTGAAGACTATCTTGGAGTTCGGACGGAGGAACCCGCCTTGCAATGCCGAAGACAGATCTACGCGCCGGATACCTTGTCATTGAAGCCAGGTTCAGGGGCTACTGAGAGAGTCCTGGACTAAGGGGTCCTCGGGCGTCCGACCTGTTAGCCATGGGCCAGACTGATGGGCTGTGAAGATACGAAGACCGAAGACTGCACCCGTGTCCGGATGGGACTCTCCTTGGCGTGGAGGGCAAGCTTGGCGATCAAATATGTAGATTCCTTTATTTGTAACCAACCTTATATAACCCTGTATCCTCCTGGTGTTTATATAAACCAGAGGACTTAGTCCAGAAAGGAGAGATACTCATTACCATAGCCATACAAGCTAGACCTCTGGGGTTTAGCAATTACGATCTCGAGGTAGATCAACTCTTGTAATACTCGTATTCATCAATATCAATCAAGCAGGACATAGGGTATTATCTCCATAGAGAGGGCCTGAACCTGGGTAAACATCGTGTTCCCTGTCTCCTGTTACCATCGACCTTAGATGCACAGTTCAGGACCCCCTACCCGAGATCCGCCGGTTTTGACACCGACAATAACTATGCGCTTTTCTATCAATTGCTCGGCAGTAATCTATTCACCCACCATAATACATGCTATCTTGAGAGAAGCCACTAGTGAAACCTATGGCCCCCGGGTCTCTTTCTTATTATATTGCATCTCTTTTATTTACATCGCATCTCGTTTACTATTTTGCAATCTTTACTTTCCAATCTATACAACAAAAATACCAAAAATGTTTATTTTACTATCTTTATTAGATCTCACTTTTGCGAGTGACTATGAAGGGATTGACAATCCCTTTATGGCGTTGGTTGCAAGGTTCTTGATTGTTTGTTCAGGTACTAGGTGACTTGTGCGTTGTCTCCTACTGGATTGATACCTTGGTTCTCAAAACTGAGGGAAATACTTACGCTACTTTGCCGCATCACCCTTTCCTCTTCAAGGGAAAACCAACACATGCTCAAGAGGTAGCAAGAAGGATTTCTGGTGCCCTTCCCAGGGAGATCTACGCCAAGTCAAGACAGACCAAGTACCCATCATAAACTCTTCTCCCTCGCATTATATTATTTGCCATTCGCCTCTCGTTTTCGTCTCCCCACTTCTAAAACGATTTTCGAAAACCTTTGCCTTTTCTTCGCCCCTTTTTCGTTCATCTCTTTTTGCTTGCTTCTTGTGCGTCCGTGTGTTAGATCGTTTGTTTCACCTTCATGGCTAGTCCTCCTATCATTGTTAATACTCATGGTAATGAAGTTCTTAATTTTAAACAAAGGGAGGGAGAAAACCTAAAAGATGCTTGGTACAGAATTTGCAATGCTCAAAATAGATCTACTAGAAAGCAATCTACTTTCGTTCTTCTTCGCAATTTTTACGTAGGCATCACTCCTTGGAATAGATATGTTCTTGACACCATTTCCGGAGGGAATTTCTTGGGAAGCCATACTTTTGATTCTTATAATGCTATGATAGATTTGTTAGGCCCGCCACCTCTTTTGGTCAATGGAACTATTTTAACTTTGGAACATGTGATGCAAAGGCTTGATATTATTGAAAATAAAATTGCTACTATAGAGTTAATCGAAAAATTGGATAAAAAGATCCACAACCAAATTACCCAATACGGATCTAAGGTAGGAGTTACTCTGGAAAAATCTTAGGGAAAGGAACCCATAGTTAATGAGAAGATAGATCAAGATTCCACTAGAATTGATAAACTCGAAGATATTGTTACCAACTTGGGGACCGCTTTTTCTGCCGTTGAAAATACCTCAAATCCTCCTCCTACCAAAATTTCTAAGTTTATCTATGTTCCTAAAAATAAGGGTGAATCTTCTAGTAAGGAAAATGAAGACCTCAAATCAATAAGTGTTCACCCCAACTTTTTCGATATCATTAAGGAACCTTTTGCTACAAATGAATTTCTTGATTTCTTGCCTAGGAGTTTGATCATTAACAAAAACAAAGAACCTCCTAGGGGTTATGTGTGTTCAATTGAAGAATTGCATACCAAAGATGGCAATACTTAGATCTATTCTTGTTTTTATGCCTAGCTAGGGGCGTTAAACGATAGCGCTTGTTGGGAGGCAACCCAATATTTTTTGCTTTTTGTTCTTGTTTAGTAATAAATAATTCATCTAGCTTCTGTTATGATTGTGTTTTTATGTTTTAATTAGTGTTTGTGCCAAGTAAAGCCTTTAGGATCTTCTTGGGTGATTGTTGTTTGATCTTGCTGATAAAAACTGCAAGTATGCGCGCACGAAAAAAAATATCATTTTTTACCACAGAGCGATAAAATACCAATTCCAACTGCAATAGATCAATATACTTTTTATCCTGGTCTTCCTAATTTTGCAGAATATTTGGAGTTACAGAAGTATTTGAAATCTCCAGATTTCTACAGACTGTTCTGTTTTTGACAGATTCTGTTTTTCGTGTGTTGTTTGCTTATTTTGATGAATCTATGAGTAGTATCGGGGGGTATGAACCATAGAGAAGTTGGAATACAGTAGGTTTAACACCAATATAAATAAAGAATGAGTTCATTACAGTAACTTAAAGTAGTGGCTTATTTTCTTATACTAACGGAGCTCATGAGATTTTCTGTTGAAGTTTTGTGTTGTGAAGTTTTCAAGTTTTTGGGTAAATATTTGATGGATTTTGGAAAAAGGAGTGGCAAGAGCCTAAGCTTGGGGATTCCCAAGGAACCCAAGGTAAAATTCAAGGACAACCAAAAGCCTAAGCTTGGGGATGCCCTGAAAGGCATCCCCTCTTTCGTCTTCGTCTATCGGTAACTTTACTTGAGGCTATATTTGTATTCACCACATGATATGTGTTTTGCTTGGAGCGTCTTGTATGATTTGAGTCTTTGCTTTTTAGTTTACCACAGTCATCCTTGCTGTACACACCTTTTGGTAGAGACATGCATGAATCGTAATTTATTAGAATACTCTATGTGCTTCACTTATATCTTTTGAGCTAGATAATTTTGCTCTAGTGCTTCACTTATATCTTTTTAGAGCACGATGGTGGTTTTGTTTTATAGAAATTATTGATCTCTCATGCTTCACTTATATTATTTTGAGAGTCTTTTATAACCGCATGATAATTTGCTTTGGCTATAAAATTAGTCATGATATGATGGGCATCCAAGATGGGTATAATAAAAACTTTCATATAAAGTGTATTGAATACTATGAGAAGTTTGATTCCTTATGATTGTTTTGAGATATGAAGATGGTGATATTGAAGTCATGCTAGTTGAGTAGTTGTGAATTTGAGAGATGCTTGTGTTAAAGTTTGTGATTCCGTAGCATGCACGTATGGTGAACCGTTATGTGATGAAGTCGGAGCATGCTTTACTTTTTGATTGTCTTTCTTATGAGTGGCGGTCGGGGACGAGCGATGGTCTTTTCATACCAATCTACCCCCCTAGGAGCATGCGCATAGTACTTAGTTTCGATAACTAATAGATTTTTGTAATAAGTATGCGAGTTCTTTATGACTAATGTTGAGTCCATGGATTATACGCACTCTCACCCTTCCACCATTGCTAGCCTCTCTAGTACCGCGCAACTTTCGCCGGTACCATAAACCCACCATTTACCTTCCTCAAAACAGCCACCATACCTACCTATTATGGCATTTCCATAGCCATTCCGAGATATATTGCCATGCAACTTTCCACCGCTCTGTTTATTATGACACGCTTCATCATTGTCATATTTCTTTGCATGATCATGTACTTGACGTCATATTTGTGGCAAATCCACCTTCATAATTCTTTCATACATGTCACTCTTGATTCATTGCACATCTCGGTACACCGTCGGAGGCATTCACATAGAGTCATATTTTGTTCTAAGAATTGAGTTGTAAGTAAATAAAAGTGTTGTGGTCATCATTATTAGAGCATTGTCCCATGTGAGGAAAGGATGATGGAGACTATGATTACCCCACAAGTCGGGATGAGACTCCGGACGAAAAAGGGAGAAAAAAAGAGGCCAGAAAAAAAGAGAAAGGCCCAAATAAAAAAATGAGAGAAAAAGAGAGAATGGGCAATGCTACTATCATTTTTCCACACTTGTGCTTCAAAGTAGCACCATGATCTTCATGATAGAGAGTCTCCTATGTTGTCACTTTCATATACTAGTGGGAATCTTTCATTATAGAACTTGGCTTGTATATTCCAATGATGGGCTTCCTCAAAATGCCCTAGGTCTTCGTGAGCAAGCGAGTTGGATGCACACCCACTTAGTTTCTTTTTGAGCTTTCATACACTTATAGCTCTAGTGCATCCGTTGCATGGCAATCCCTACTCACTCGCATTGATATCTATTGATGGACATCTCCATAGCCATCGATACGCCTAGTTGATGTGAGATTATCTTCTCCTTTTAGTCTTCTCCACAACCACCATTCTATTCCACCTATAGTGCTATGTACGTGGCTCACGCTCATGTATTGTGTGAAGATTGAAAAAGTTTGAGAACATCAAAAGTATGAAACAATTGCTTGGCTTGTCATCGGGGTTGTGCATGATTTAAATATTTTGTGTGATGAAGATAGAACATAGCCAGACTATATGATTTTGTAGGAGTAGCTTTATTTGGCCATGTTATTTTGAGAAGACATGATTGCTTTATTAGTATGCATGAAGTATTATTATTTTTATGACAATAAACTTTTGTTTTGAATCTTTCGGATCTGAACATTCATGCCACAATAAAGAAAATTACATTGATAATTATGATAGGTAGCATTCCACATCAAAAATTCTGTTTTTATCATTTACCTACTCGAGGACGAGCATGAATTAAGCTTGGGGATGCTTGATACGTCTCCAACGTATCTATAATTTTGATTGCTCCATGCTATTATATTATCTGTTTTGGACGTTTAATGGGCTTTAATATGCTCTTTAATATTATTTTTGGGTCTAACCTATTAACCGGAGGCCCAGTGCTAGTTTCTGTTTTTTTGCCTATTTTAGAGTTTTGTAGAAAAGGAATACCAAACGGAGTCCAAACGAAATGAAACCTTCACGATGATCTTTCTTGGACCGAAAGCAATCCAGAAGACTTGGAGTCGAAGTCTGTAACTCCACGAGGCAGGAGGGCGCGCCCAGGGGGGTAGGCGCGCCCCCACCCTCGTGGGCCCCTCATAGCTCCACCGACATACTTCTTTCGCCTATATATACTCTTATACCCTAGAAACATCGCAGAGAGCCACAAAACCACTTTTCCACCACCGCAACCTTCTGTACCCGTGAGATCCCATCTTAGGGCCTTTTTCGGCGATCTGCCGGAGGGGGAATCGATCACGGAGGGCTTCTACATCAACACCATTGCCTCTCCGATGAAGCGTGAGTAGTGTCGGGGATATACCCCGCAGTATGATCCGGACAGAGTTATAACCCGGCTGGGACTTAGTAAACCGGCAGACAATTAAGACAGACAGTTACCTAGACGGTAAACTAGCAGGTTGATAAACCGGCTGACAGTTAAGTCGGGTGTTAAGACAGATGATAAACCGGCTGACAGTTAAGTCAGGTGTTAAGTCAGATGATAACCCGACAGGAGTTAAGTCAGATGATAACTCAGCAGACAATCATAAACCGGCACCAGTCATAACCCGGCAGACCATCATAAACCGGCACCAGTCATAACCCGACAGACCATCATAAACCGGCACCAGTCATAACCCGGCAGACAGTGATAACTGGGTTGCCAAGGGTTATGAAGCCCGAGACGTTATGAAGCCCGAGACTTTATGAAGCCCGAGACTTTATGAAGCCCAAGATGTTAAGAAGCCCATGAAGAGAAGTCATAATAGTTAAGTCTTGAGTTCGAGTTGGACTCTACATGTAACCCTCCCCTTCAACTTATATAAGGAGGGGCAGGGCTCCCCAAAGAGGGACAAGGAAGAGGAAACAATCTTAAGGGTTAGGGATAACTGGGAGAGCCGGTTTACGGCGACTCTCTCGTGATGATAATGAGACCTAGCTACAAACAGCATGTAGGGTTGTTACCGGATGATGTTTATCGGGGCCCGAAGCTGTCTAAACCCTTGTCTTGTGTTGCGTCTCTCGATTCCGCTCAACCCCTCTCAAGCTACCACATAGATGCGTGGCCTCACGACTAAATCGTCACACTAGGACATCTGCCGTGACAATTCCACGACAAGTAGTTTACCACAGACCTCCGGGTCCATAGTTATTAGCTAGATGGATTCTTCTCTCTCTTTGATTCTCAATACAAAGTTCTCCTCGATGTTCTTGGAGATCTATTCGATATAATACTCTTTTGCGATGTGTTTGCCGAGATCCGATGAATTGTGGGTTTATGAACAAGATTATCTATGAATATTATTTGGTTCTTCTCTGAATTCTTATATGCATGATTTAATATATTTGCAAGTCTCTTCGAATTATCGGTTTAGTTTGGCACACTAGATTGATCTTTCTTGCAATGGGAGAAGTGCTTAGCTTTGGGTTCAATCTTGCGGTGTCCTTTCCCAGTGACAGTAGGGGCAGCAAGGCATGTATTATATTGTTGCCATCGAGGATAAAAAGATGGGGTTTATATCATATTGCTTGAGTTTATCCCTCTACATCATGTCATCTTGCTTAATGCGTTACTCTGTTCTTATGAACTTAATACTCTAGATGCATGCTGGATAGCGGTCGATGTGTGGAGTAATAGTAGTAGATGCAGAATCATTTCGATCTACTTGACACAGACGTGGTGCCTATATTCATGACCATTGCCTTAGATATCTTCATAACTATGCGCTTTTCTATCAATTGCTCGGCAGTAATTTGTTCACCCACCGTAATACATGCTATCTTGAGAGAAGCCACTAGTGAAACCTATGGCCCCCGGGTCTCTTTCTTATCATATTGCATCTCTTTTATTTACATCGCATCTCGTTTACTATTTTGCAATCTTTACTTTCCAATCTATACAACAAAAATAGCAAAAAAATTTACTTCACTATCTTTATTAGATCTCACTTTTGCGAGTGACCGTGAAGGGATTGACAACCCCTTTATCACGTTGGTTGCAAGGTTCTTGATTGTTTGTTCAGGTACTAGGTGATTTGTGTGTTGTCTCCTACTGGATTGATACCTTGGTTCTCAAAACTGAGGGAAATACTTACACTACTTTGGTGCATCACCCTTTCCTCTTCAAGGGAAAACCAACGCATGCTCAAGAGGTAGCAATGATGTCCCTTGAGCTCTTGATACAATTGAGGACGAGGGAGAGTTTCCTCAGCACGACGGCGTGTTGACGGTGATGATGAAGTTACCGGCGCAGGGCTTCGCCTAAGCACTATGATGATATGACCGAGGTGTGTAACTGTGGAGGGGGCACCACACACGGCTAAGAGAAGACTTGGTGTGTCTTTGGGGTGCCCCCTCCCACATATAAAAAGGGGGGAGGAGAGGAGGCCGGGCCAAGGGGGGTGCGCCAAAGGGGGAGTCCTACTTGGACTCCTGGTCCAAGTAGGATTCGACCCCCCTTTCCTTTCCGGAGAAGGGGGAAGGGGAAAGAGGTGGAGGAGAAGAAGAAAAGGGGGGCCGCCCCCCAACCCTAGTCCAATTCGGTTTGGGCTTGGGGGGCGTGCCTCCACCTGGCCGTCGCCTCCTCTCTCCACTAGGGCCCATGAAGGCCCATTAACCCCCCCCCCCCTGGAGGGTTCCGGTAACCTCCCGGTACTCCGAAAAATGTCTGAACCTTTCTGAAACCATTCTGGTGTCCAAACATAACCTTCCAATATATCAATCTTTACGTCTCGACCATTTCGAGACTCCTCGTCATGTCCGTGATCTCATCCGGGACTTCGAACAAACTTCGGTTCATCAAATCACACAACTCATAATACAAATCGTCATCGAACGTTAACCGTGCATACCCTACGGGTTCGAGAACTATGTAGACATGACCGAGACACATCTCCGGTCAATAACCAATAGCGGAACCTGGATACTCATACTGGCTCCTACATATTCTACGAAGATCTTTATCGGTCAAGCTGCATAACAACATACGTTGTTCCCTTTGTCATCGGTATGTTACTTGCCCGAGATTCGACCGTCGGTATCATCATACCTAGTTCAATCTCGTTACCGGCAAGTCTCTTTACTCGTTCCATAATACATCATCCCGTAACTAACTCATTAGTCACATTGCTTGCAAGGCTTATAGTGATGTGCATTACCGAGAGGGCCCAGAGATACCTCTCCGATACTCGGAGTGACAAATCCTAATCTTGATCTATGCCAACTCAACAAACACCATTGGAGACACATGTAGAGCATCTTTCTAATCACCCACTTACGTTATGACGTTTGATAACACACAAGGTGTTCCTCCGGTATTCGGGAGTTGCATAATCTCATAGTCAGAGGAACATGTATACGTCATGAAGAAAGCAATATCAATAAAACTAAACGATCATAATGCTAAACTAACGGATGGGTCTTGTCCATCATATCATTCTTTAATGATGTGACCCCGTTCATCAAATGACAACACATGTCTATGGTCAGGAAACTTAACCATCTTTGATTAACGAGCTAGTCAAGTAGAGGCATACTAGGGACACTCTGTTTGTCTATGTATTCACACATGTACTAAGTTTCCGGTTAATACAATTCTAGCATGAATAATAAACATTTATCATGATATAAGGGAATATAAATAACAACTTTATTATTGTCTCTAGGGCATATTTCCTTCAATTTTTACTTTGGTAAACCATTTGTTTTTTTGGTATGTACCATAAAAATCAGAATTCAAAACTGTATGAAAAGTTCATACCATACCGAAATCATAAACCATAAACACCATAAAATTGGTTCGGTTTGGTTCATTTTCCGGATTTGGTTTTTAAAATGCATAGGGTGACCCACCGCTGTGATAGCCGCTACAGGGTTGGGTTTGATTCAGCTCGAAGTAGAGGAGGCCTACGTACATGGGGCCGTTTAAAATGGAGTTGAAGTCGTTCCAGGCACCATGGAGGCCTGGAGAGGCAGTCCGCCGGGAGACATATAGGCGACCTTGATCCGACTATACTGGATGGAATTGGGATTTGGGACGTACAAAAAATCTAGCCAGATATGCCCTTGGCGAGGAGGTACGTACATCATATGGAAGTCCTAATCTCCGCTTCCTACATACAGACCCAGTTCATCGTTATGTAGATCTACTTTTAAATCTTAATCGTCAATCTTTATGATTACGAAATCAACGGATGCAAAGGGGCGCATCGAGTCCTCCTTTTGATATTATTAGATGAAGATGTAATATTATGTAGATCTATTTTTAAATCTCAACCGTCAATCTTTATGATTAACACAAAATCAACGGGTGTAAAAGGATGACGTATGGAGAACTATAAAAGTTTTATCCTTTTAATATTAAACTAAATATATTAGGTATAGGTTAGCTGAATTTCCCAGATGAGCACAAATACGGAGTAGCAGGCTTGAACTCAGTTCGGTGGGATGTCCCGGTAAACCGTTAATGGTGACCGGAATACATGGCAATCCATCTCACGCGGAAGCTAATATGCTGTTTCTGTAGCGTGAGCAATCAAATCACGTAGGACCATCAGACCTTTGGTCCACGACTCCACGTACGAGAGAGAGAGAGAGAGAGAGAGAGAGAGAGAGAGAGAGAGAGATTGTACTGTTTGTGGCGAAGCAGCACCCCACGAGGTAAACGGTGAGATAGTTTAATGGACTGAGCGAGCGTGCATCGTCTCCATTGGCTGCTCTTCGGATCTACTCCTAGATCCGATCGGCCAGCAGAAAATGACTTCCACTTCAAGAAAAAAAAGAGACTAGCATACAATGCCCCCTATCCAACTCACGTGACACGTCCAGTTGTCCTCAGATAATTGGGTGCAAGTGGCAATATATTAGTAGCTTTGGGGTTGGAGGTAGCTCGTGGCCATGCACCATTTTCATTAAACTATTGCTAGTACATAGCTAGTCCCATCGGCAGATCCTTCTCCCTCCAGCTCCGTTCTGCCTCCGCCGATCTTATGCTCCTTGCCCGCACCGCGGCCAGGCGCCTCACGCTCACGCGGCCGTGCGGGTGGTCATCGGCGTGTGTCGTCTCGCGGACAGACGCCGGAACGACGGCTGGTGCGCCGCCGTGCCGGCCGTCCATCGAGCGATTTTTCCTGCGCAAGATGGCCGACGCAGGTGCGTGCGCGTGTGGTTTCTCTCTCTCTCTCTCTCTCTCTCTCTCTCTCTCCCGTGTGTGTATTCAACTAAACTATTCATATGAGTTTGAGAAATGGAGATGGAGGATGTTTTGGTCAACTCGGTCAGCGGTATAGTAGTATAACCCAAGTGGCCCAAGAAGACCCACCCCCTGCCGCTGCAGTTTCTTCTCAAGCGGCTAACCATCGCTCTCCGTTGGAAATTACCACACTTCTCGTGTTCTCCGGTCATTGCAAGCTCGAGCGGAGCTTGGCAAACAGCACTTCAACGGCCAGGCGTATGTCGGTGGCGGCACCGAGCTCGGTGAGCACAGACCGTAGTCGGCAGTGATGGCGAGCACCTATAACTAACGTGGACGCCGTAGCCGGCCGGTGACGACCAGCTTGGTGAGCATGAACTTGGCTACGCCGCTGTTCCTCCGGCAACTTGGCATGTGTTCCTTCCAACGCCCCTTCCAGTCTTGCTAGCTCGCTCGATGAGGCAGCTACCTGATTTGGATCTGGACTTGTTGCGGAAGGCTTTCTTTTTCAGTAGGCGTGGAGCCAGGTAAAGCTTATCTACTTTTGTTCTTGGCATGGGACAGGTTTTTTTTCCTTATAAAGAAGGATTGAGGTTTCTAACTTAGCTAAGCTAAGTCACATCATGAAATAGTTACACCGTACCATTTCTGATGCAGCATTCAATAAGGGTTGTTCACTTTAGAGGTAGCTCTCTGAATTCGCTCTAGCAAGTTAGAGAATCTGGATTGTCCTGCCGACACTGCTACAACTGTTCCATTTTTTGGCATTTTGAGGAATTTTAAAACTTTAACGCATGTAGACATTTTGGTTTTAAAACATGGGTCCTTATAAGCGGAGCTGCCGGCGCCGGTCTTGGCTAGGGCGGCGCCTGGTGCGAGGCCGCCCAGAGGTGCGGTTACGCCAGCCCCCAGGGGACCTGCGCCGCCTCCGATACGGGCGCCGACCCAGACGGCGGCTGGGGGGGGAACCGCGCTTATGCCTAGGGCGCCAGCTCCTCCGCGAGGACCGGTACCTCCGCCTACTGCCGGTCCGCGGCCACCACCGGTGCCGGTTCCCAGGGCCGAGGTGACAACAACGCAGAGACCATGGCCGAGGCAAATGGCGGCAGCTCCGGGCTCTGGTGCTCAAAACTCCACTCGCAACGGCTCGAGCGCGTCGGCGGGAGATGATCGAAACCCACCGCGCGGTCAGTGGGGCGACGACGGATACGATGCTTATGGTGCTGGGTTGCACAGGGGCTCTTCCTCAACCGGTGGAGACCGAGGATATGCTCGGGTGGACAAGGGACAAAGTAACAATGGTTTCCAAGGACCGACCGGGAACTTTGTCGAGGGAGCTCCCGGTCCCAACCGTGCTTTTCGCGGGCGCTTCCATGGAGGTCGGGGCGGTAACCGCAGGTTTAATCAGACTCGGTATGCTAGGACGGCTACAGTGACGGAGGTCGCGGAGGGTGCATCAGAGTTACCCCAGGTGGCAGTGGAGACGGTGCAGGCTTTGGCTTCAGTCTCGCTGCCTGAGCCTATGCAGACTGAGGATACTGTTTCCGAGCACGGTTCTGACAAGGTCGAGAGTGACAAATTGTCTAAGTGGGCGGCTAAGAAGAAAAAGCTCACTTGTTTCCGGTGTGGGGAACCGGGGCACTTTTTGGTCCAGTGTACGGCGGAGCTTTGTGATCTTTGCCGGAAGCCTAATCACACAGCGGCTGACTGTCCTCTGATGTTGGGGCCAAAACCATCCGTCCAGATATACGGGGTGTGTTGCTCCGAGTTGATGTTTTTTGAATCTCCGTCTGCGGAACCTTCCGCGCCCATAGTGGAAACCTCCTTCCCCGGTGTTGTGAAGGTGGTCCACGGGCCTTTGACCGAAGCACAGATTATTCAGCAGTTGAGAGAGCTAGCTCCGGGTAATTTTCAGTGGTCATTACTTAAGCTCTCTGATAATTCGTATAAAGTGGACTTCCCTTCTAAGGAGGATCAGGTGAGAATTCTCAAGTTTGGTATGAGCAGGGTCACAGGCACTAGCTTTGTGCTGGCGTTCGATGAGTGGAAAAAGAAAGAACCACAGGGCACACCTTTAACTCAGATTTGGGTTCGTTTCTCTGGTGCCCCGTCTGATCCTTTGGACAGCTTTCTGGTGACATGGAGTCTGGGGTCGCTGATAGGTAAGACCGAGCAGGTGGATATGCAGTTCACTCGGGCTCATGGGGTCGCACGGCTGCTAGTTAGTGTCGCCAATATTCAGTACTTGCCAGACGTGGTGCCTTGGACTTACGCAGGCGTTCTGTATCAGTTGGACGTGCACTATGAGGATCCTGATCTTTTCAATGAGTTTGAGGACGACAATCCCATGGACACTTCCGAGGGAGGTGGGGGTTCAGGTACCAGGGATGACAATGCTAAGAGTAATGAGGATAAGGCTTTGGGATCGTCGGGGCAGTCGGAGAATGCCGACTCCACTCCTGTTGGGCCGTCCTCCACGGTACCAACTACCACGCTTCAGTTGGGTTCTCTTGGGGCCTTCTCGGCGCCGCCGAGATTGTCAAGTGTTAGGGCTGGTCCTCCGAGTCCAACACTTAGATTATGTGTGGGGAGGTCGGTCGACCACACTGATGAGGTGGGGCAGCAGGCCCCGTCGTCTGTCCCTCGCTCGCCTTCGGCCATGGCGATCGTGGCGGAGCCGGTCGCTGCGGGACGAGCGGACTTGCAGGAGGCTAGACCTTCTGGGTCCTTGATGTGGCTGGAGACTGGGGGCGGCGCGGCCCCACTGGAGAGGTCCCCGGATGGCAAGGAAACGGGTGCGCAGGAGGCCGCCCTTTCTCCTGCGGTGGCACTGGAAGGCAGCCTGGTGGGTGCGCTTCCTGCGGAACCGGCAGCGCCTTTTTCTTTGGGCACGAGCATCGGCGAGGTGGATACTTCGTCATCTCGGGTGGCTGCTCCGGCGGCTCCGGTGATGGTCTTAGCGGCTGGGGGACGGGCAGGAGGCTCTTCCCCTAGCGCTACTTCGCGCGAGGAGGTCCGCGAGTTGGAGGATTCGGCATCTCTGGTGGCTGCTCCGGTGGCCTCGGTGATGGCCACTGCGGCTGTGGGACGGGCAGGAGGCTCTTCCCCTACCGCTACTTCGCGCGACGAGGTCATCGCGTTCGGTGGGATCCCGGACCCGGTCTCTGTAGGGAGACGGGTCAGCGGGAGACTACAGGAGCACTCCGATGTTGATGACATGCAGCTGAGGTGCGCATTGAGAGCGGCCAAGCTGCGGGACGTCGAGACTACAACTGGTATGTCAGTCAATAAGTCTAATTCTATTATGCATTTTACCAATGAAGAGATTGTTCATAATGCAAACCAAATAGGAGTGTCTCTTGGTAACGATGATCTAGAGATCTCTAAATCGGTTAATGAGATGCTAGACTTGGAAGCTGAACGTGCGTTAGAATTGATTCGTAACATAGCTGCAGTAAAACCGATGAATGAGTCGGAGATTGACAAGCTAGGGGTTAGGGTTCTTGATAGCTTGTGTGCTGATCTTGATCCTGCGGTCCAGGTGACGGAGGAGGAGGATGAGTATACCTCTCCGGTAACCACAAACCTAGAGGTGGTGCCTGTGGCCGTAGAGCCTCTTTCCGAGTGTGTTGAATCTATTGATGGTGGGGTTAAGCCTAAGAGGACCTGGAAACGTAAGGTTTATCCGGTGTCGGCTGTGCGTAGAAGTGCTAGGATCCGTACCTCCAAAAAATTTCATGATGAATTATGAAAGGCATTTTTTGGAACAGCAGAGGTCTTAAAGACTTGGCTAAAAGACGTTTTCTAGCAGAAGCTTCTATTGAACATCACTTAGACTTTATTGCTTTGTCCGAAACTGGACGAGGTAATTTTTCAGCACAATTTCTTAGCACCTTAGCAGGGGGGGTAGACTTTGATTGGCATTGTCTCCCACCTCGAGGAAGATCCGGTGGGGTTCTACTCGGGGTTAAGTGCGATACGTTGGAGGTTCGGAGTGTAGTGATGGGTGAATTTGCGGTTAAGTTTAGGGAAAGAACGAAAGCTGATGGTTTTGATTGGGCTTTGGTGGCAGTCTATGGGGCTGCGCAACCCGAACTTAAGGAAGAAAAGAATAATGACAACTTTGACGGCAGATGGTCCTTTATGTTCAATACTATCATAGAGAGCTTGGACCTCAGAGAGATAGAGCTTTCGGGTAGGAAATTCACTTGGGCAAACTCATTACCGGTTCCGACGTTTGAGAAGTTGGACCGTGTTCTGGCAAGTGTTGAGTGGGAACAGAAGTTTCCTCTGGTAACGGTGCAGGCGTTGACACGAGGTATCTCGGATCACACACCGCTATTAGTGGACTCAGGGGCCCCAACTCATTTGGGTAATAAGAATATTTTCTCTTTCAAACTTGCTTGGTTTGAAAGAGAAGGATTTATCGATCTGTTGGCTAGAGAGTGGGCTAAAGACTCGGGGGGAAGGTCACCCATGGAGCGGTGGCAATGCAAGATTCGTCATCTGCGAAGGTTCCTTCGTGGATGGGCTAAGCATACGAACAGAATTTATAAGGCGGAGAAGGAAAGGCTCCTTATGATGATTCACACCCTAGAGTTAAAAGCTGAAACCTCTCTTTTAGATAACAGAGAGTTGGAGTCTAAATTGGAGGCCGAGCTAAGGCTGAAAGCGCTTCTCCGTGAGGAGGAATTGAAGTGGGCTCTCAGAGCTAAGGTTCGCAAGGTTGTCCAAGGTGAGGATAATACCCAATTCTTTCATATGATTGCTAACGGAAAGCATCGTAAGAAGAGAATTTTTCAATTAGAACAAGATGAAGGAACGATAGTTGGTCAGGAAAACCTGAAAGTTTACATTACCAACTACTATAAGCAGTTATTTGGACCTCCGGAACGGAGTTTTGTGTCTTTGGATGAGTCAAGAGTTGAGGATGTTCCCCAACTTCAGACGGAAGAGAATGAGATTTTGACTGCCCCGTTCACGGAGAAGGAGGTGTATGAGGCCATTGCACAAATGAATAATAATAAAGCGCCAGGACCAGATGGGTTTCCGGCGGAGTTCTACAAAAAGTGCTGGCATTTCATTAAACATGACCTGTTGCTCATGTTTCATGAATTGTTTAATGGTCAGCTTCATTTATTCAAGCTTAATTTTGGAACAATAACTCTTCTTCCTAAGAAGACAGAGGCTATTCGCATTGAGCAGTTCAGACCCATTTGTTTGCTTAATGTAAGTTTCAAAATTTTCACTAAGGTTGGGACGAACCGACTCACGCAGATAGCGCATACGGTGGTGCAACCGTCCCAGACTGCTTTCATGCCGGATAGAAATATCCTTGAAGGGGTGGTCGTCTTGCATGAAACGCTCCACGAAATTCACTCAAAAAAACTTGATGGGGTGGTTTTTAAAGTGGATTTAGAAAAAGCATACGATAAAGTCAAATGGCCTTTCCTTCATCAGGCGTTGCGTATGAAAGGATTCGACAAGGCATGGCGCGACCAAATTGATTCCTTTACGCAAAAAGGGAGTGTAGGGATTAAAGTGAATGACGATATAGGTCACTATTTCCAGACACATAAAGGCCTAAGACAGGGGGATCCAATGTCACCGATCTTATTTAACATAGTAGCTGATATGCTATCTATTTTAATAGGCCGGGCCAAGGAGGCGGGGCAGGTTTCGGGCTTGGTTCCGCACCTAGTTGATGGAGGTATATCCATTTTGCAGTATGCTGATGATACGATCATCTTTATGGAGCATGACTTGGTGAAAGCTAGGAATATGAAGCTTGTGCTGTGCTTATTTGAACAATTGTCTGGACTCAAGATTAACTTCCACAAGAGCGAATTGTTTTGCTTTGGAAGAGCTACTGAGGACCAGGTTGCGTATAAGCAATTGTTCGGATGCGAGTTGGGTTCACTACCGTTTACTTACTTGGGCATTCCCATTCATCATCGTAAGCTTACGAACAAGGAGTGGAAGTGTATTGAGGATCGTTTTGAAAAGAAACTAAGCTGTTGGAAAGGGAAGCTCATGTCATATGGAGGTCGATTAATTTTGATTAATTCGGTTCTCACAAGTATGCCTATGTTTCTTCTATCCTTCTTTGAGATCCCGGTGGGGGTTAGGAAGAGATTAGACTTTTATCGATCCCGGTTTTTTTGGCAAAACGATGAGTTGAAACGTAAGTATAGGCTTGCCAAATGGGACATCATCTGTAGGCCCAAGGACCAAGGCGGTCTAGGCATTGAAAATCTAGAGATCAAGAATAGATGTCTCCTTAGCAAGTGGCTTTTTAAACTTTCATCCGAGACAGAGGCTACTTGGGCACAAATTCTGCGTAATAAGTATCTTCAGTCAAAAACTTTAGCTCAGGTGACGGTGCGCCCAACTGATTCACCGTTTTGGAAAGGGTTGATGAGAGTCAAGCCCCTCTTCTTTAACAGGACCAAAATCTTAGTTGGTGATGGAGCTACTACGAGGTTCTGGGAGGATACGTGGCTAGGAGAAACACCTCTGGCACGTCAATATCCCATACTGTATAACATTGTTCAACGTCGAGAAGTATACGTTGCAAATGTCTTACAGTCAACGCCTCTCAATATTAGCTTCCGGAGGACACTAGTGGGTGAACGATGGGAGGCATGGCTTCATCTTGTACGACGGCTGATGGATGTCCAACTGTCTCAGGATCCAGATAGGTTGTTTTGGAAATTGACAAAGGATGGTAGGTTCTCGGTTAAATCCATGTATCTGGATGTCATTAATACTAGTGTCATTCCTTGCTCCAGACATGTCTGGAAAGTTAAGGTACCTTTGCGAATTAAAGTGTTTATGTGGTTTGTGCATAAAAAAGTAATTTTGACAAAGGATAATCTGGCAAAACGCAATTGGGTGGGTTCTGCTAGATGTAGTTTCTGCGATTGTAATGAAACTATCAGGCACCTCTTTCTGGATTGTCCACTGGCTAAGCTTCTTTGGCGTTCGATTCATATTGCCTTCAATATTATTCCACCTACTTCTATCAATATGTTGTTTGGAACATGGCTTGATGGGGTAGACTTGGTTTTAGCAAGACTCATTCGTGTTGGCGCGTGTGCCTTGTTATGGGCAGTATGGAACTGCAGAAATGATTTGGTTTTTAACAGAGCAACGGACTTTCATTTTTTGCAGGTTATCTTCAGGGCCACAGCGTTGATCCGTATGTGGTCGCTACTCACTCCGATGGAGGACAGGGGGCATTTGGCTACTGCGTCTACCCGATGGGAGATGGTAGCTCGGGTTATTTTCAACCGGTTTGGATGGCGGTCATGTAATAGGATAGGCATGTAGTGCTCCTATTTTTTGCCAGCCGGTTGTGGCTTTATGTTTACGCTCGTCTGAGCGGCTTGTCGTCTTTTTTACTTTAAACCTGCTGAAGACTTTGTGACACTCTCTATTTTAATATTATGAGCCGTATGCATCTTATTGATGCAGAGGCTGGGGTTGCACCCCTTTTCAAAAAAAAAATGAACTCCGTGCTTAAAATTTACGATTGTTTGATCTATACAAAAGAAAAAAAAGTCACGCACTAGAAAATTTATAGCGCCCAAAAGGTAAATGCACAATGGTTTTATTTTTTGCACAGTTTGCAAATTATTAAAATTTACCCTATAGAATCTATATCTTTGTAATTATTCCCGCGATGTACATTTGTGAATGTCCTTTTGGAGCTTCTCAGATAAAAAACTTTGGTTAATTTTTTTAATATTTTTAAACAGGTTCATGTGTGGCCAAGAGTAAATCAGTTTTTTTTTCATTCATTATTTGAGCTGCCGAATAAGTAAATAAATAAATTATGTGACCGAACCAATCATGGCATAGTATTTTGTATGTGTGCAAGCCATGTGAAAACATATTTTTCATGAGGTTTTGCATGTCCATAGTACATTTTCACATGCACACATGGAGCATTAGTTCTTTGGTAATATAATTTTAAACAATAATATAACTTTGGAAATTTTGAATATAAGTGGAGCGTTGGTGTTGTGGTGCCAAAAATGTTATCTAGCATCTATAACGGTCAACCTGAAAAAGATGGAGACTCTTGTAATATTTTTTGTGTAAAATATAGCAAATGTATACTTTTACTGGCGATACACCAATTTAATCATGTTTTGTTGCAGACTATTCAAGCACAAATGAACATTCGTAGGTCTAAAAATTGTTGGTATTTTTTGGATGAGTGTCCGTGGCTTTCAGAATCTATATGCTCCTGTTTCGTATACATTTAGAAAAAGTTTAATCAATGATTATGATGTTGCCACACGCATATGCGTGGACCACTATGCTAGTTATATATTAAGCACATAACGGTTGACCCCAAAAGAAGATAAATTTGTTAAAAAGTAAAAAAAAAAACTATAATTGTATGACCTCTTGGGTACCATCTCAATATAACTGAACTATGACCTATATATGAACTACATGTTCCAGGCAAAGGCGACCTTATATGTAATTTCATATATTTTTCTAACAAGTCATTAGTGTGACACATCACTGTAAGAGCATGGACAATGTGGATCGGTTGTAAGGGTATCTCCAAGGGCATTCACCAAATCACGTACCTCATTTGTCGGGCGGGTACGTCTGGATGTTTCCGTGATGTCCCCCATTTGACCGCAAAAACACCGCTAGGAACGGTTCAAATATATGGGGAGTTTTGGGCGACCATGTCTAGACGGACAATGAAGCAAGAGTAGGAGGTGCCTCTGGAGATGCCCTAAGTGAATGTGTAGAGCCAAGTGCAATAAAACTGAAACCAGTGCAATGCTAAGCATCCTTAAGGATCTCATGCGTTAGAACTTAGGAAAGCATTTTCTAGAGTGGTTATGGAGGTCAAAACTACGTTCTACTAAAGCTTGTTTTAGGATATTTCCTCAACACTTGCATGTTGCAATATTTGGACTCCCGTATAAGAGTTTTTTAGACCAGATTTTACCTGCATTGTACACACCCGTACCAACTGTTACTCATCCAAAATTATTATCACGTAAGTACTATAGTGTATTAGTAAGAGAAAAGTGCATATTTCAACTCTGAACTCACGCCCTAATTTAATTTATAACCCTCAACTCCAATATCGTGTGCAGTATAACTCTAAACTCTCAAAACCGGATATGTTTCAGCCTCGTGTCCCTCAAACCAGTTTCTGGTCGGTTTTGATAGGCCTTGAAGATTTGACCGCCTAATCAGCCAAGGATAGCGCTGGGGAGGAGGCCATGTACTTCAGGAGTCCTAGGACAACGGCAAAACCTCAAACAAAAGCATGCGATCCACCTGATCGGGCTCCCGCACTCGATCGTAAACCTATACAGCGGAAGGAAGTGGAGTCGATGGCTGTACTTGTGCAAACTATGGGAATTGCGTCAAGGTTTTCTGCAGTGATCCTTGTAGTCGGTGGGGGTGCATACGGGGCTCCCTCTGTGGACGCTGCTCACCCGAAGCCGATTGACGGGGAACCTGTGGTACCTCCGGCTGTGATCCCGAGCACACTTGTGGCCGTCGTTGATGAGCAGGGGTTAGATCTGGTCATGTTCTATGGGGTACAACAAGCAATGAACAATATGAGTGCAGATAATAGTAAGGCTTTCGCTCCTTTGGTTCAGCAAGGCACCGTTGGGGTGCAGGCTGTTGAGAGGATGGCGAAAAATCAGAGTTTGGACAGGAAGGTGGAGGCAATGGAAGACGTAGCCATGGATGAGGAGACCGAGGTCAATTCAAACACGGAGGCAACCAGCCCAGGGGCCGCTGGTCAACTGACGGGGTCGCAGGCGGCGCCCCGTCAGGAGCAATGAATTGCGTAAGTTGGAACTGTCGGGGAGTGGCCAACAAGCCGACAGTTCGTGATCTGGTTGGCCTAGTTAAAGAAACAAAAGCAAAGTTAGTTTTTCTATGTGAGACTAGACAAAGTTATGAGAAAGTGAAACGTCTTCGTGGTAGATTAGGCCTAAGAGGTTTTTCTGGTGTTAGTAGTAATGGCTTGAGTGGTGGATTGGCTCTGTTTTGGTGTGATAGTCTGCATGTGGAAATTCAATCTTCAAGTGAAAGGTATATTGATGCTCATGTGAGACTGTCTGAATCAGATCCTTTGTCGAGATTAACATGTGTGTATGGAGAACCTAGGACGGAAAATCGCCATCACATGTGGTCTCTAATGCAGGATTTAAAAGCACAGTCTGATCTTCCTTGGTGTGTGATTGGAGACTTCAACGAAGCAATGTGGTCTTTTGAGCATTTCTCTGTGTCGACACGCGGAGAAAGTCAGATGCTTGCATTCCGGGATGCACTTGAAGTTTGTGAGCTAGGGGATCTTGGTTTCTCTGGGTTGCCATTTACTTATGACAATAAGCAATCTGGTAGGAGGAATGTCAGGGTCCGTCTGGATAGAGCTGTTGCAGACAATAAATGGCGTGATATTTTTTCTGAGGCTCGTGTGGTGCACAAAGTTTCGCCGTGCTCGGATCATTGTCCAATATTACTTGAGTGTGCACGAGAAGATGAGAATCCAGCAAAGCGTGGAACTAGGCGCTATGAAACGTTCTGGGAAAGGGATGCTAGCCTACCAGAACATGTGGCGGCTGTGTGGACTAGTGCTGGGCAGAAACTCAATCTGGGTGATGTGCGCTCGGGACTGTCTAAGTTGATGCTTGAGCTGCATGCATGGAGTAAAAAGAAGTTTGGTAATATTACGCGTGAGCTGGAGAAATCAAGAACGCAGCTAGAGGAGTTGATGAGAATGAATGCGGACAGACGGGAAATTCGGAAAGTGTCGGACCATATGGAGGAACTGCTATATCGGGAAGAAATGTTATGGATGCAACGCAGTCGCATCGATTGGTTGAGAGCGGGGGACCGCAATACACAATTTTTTCATAGGCATGCTGTATGGCGAGCTCGTACAAACAAAGTTAAAAGACTTGTAGATGCTACAGGAGCGAGTCACACTGATCATGAGGTCATGGGTAACATGGCTACCACTTACTTTCAGAATCTATTTACCCGTGATGAGACACTGGAACGTGAGCCACTACTATCCCTATTTGCTGAGAAGGTTAGTCCAGAGATGAACGAGCGACTGTGTGCAGAGTTCAGCGACAAAGAGATTTCAGATAGCTTATTTCAAATGGGTCCCTTGAAGGCCCCGGGGAAGGATGGTTTCCCTGCCCGTTTTTTTCAAAAAAATTGGTTAGTTATGAAAGCGGAAATTATTACTGCAGTGAAGGAATTTTTCAGATCAGGGTACATGCCACCGGGTGTAAACGATACGGTAATTGTCCTCATTCCAAAAGTCGCTGACCCAGTTCGCCTTACTGATTTCAGACCCATTAGCTTACGCAATGTTACCTACAAGATTGTGGCTAAATGTTTGGTGAACAGACTCCGTCCTCTTCCGGATGAGATCATATCCCCCTACCAGAGTGCTTTTATTCCAGGTCGTCTGATCACAGATAATGCGTTGCTCGCCTTTGAATGCCTCCATTATATTCAACATAAGAAAAATCCAGAGAATAGTTATTGTGCTTATAAACTAGACTTGTCAAAGGCCTATGACCGGGTGGATTGGGATTTCTTGCAGCAGGCGATGGAAAAGTTAGGCTTCGCTCATCAGTGGGTACAATGGATAATGACATGTGTTACCTCGGTGAGATATTCTGTTAAATTTAATGGAGCCATCTTGGATTCGTTTGCACCGACGCGTGGGCTTCGGCAAGGTGATCCCCTATCCCCTTTTTTATTCCTATTTATTGCTGATGGTCTCTCCGCCTTACTCAGACAAGGGGTGCAGTCACAAGCTCTCCAACCAGTGAAAATTTGCAGTCGAGCTCCAGGGGTGTCACACCTCCTCTTTGCTGATGACACCCTCCTTTTCTTCAAAGCTAATTCAGCCCAAGCGCAGTATATTAAGGGCGTCATAAACAGCTATGCAAGAGCCACGGGACAATTAATAAATCCCCACAAATGCTCTATTCAGTTTGGAGATAATTGCCCCATTGAGAAGCAAACCGAAGTCGGGCAAGAGTTACAAGTGCAAAGCTCAGAATTTCAAAGGAAGTACCTTGGGTTGCCCACTCCTGACGGACGCATGCACAAAGGCAAATTTCAGATGTTGCAAGAGAGCTTAACGAAATGCATCATTGCGTGGGGTGACACTCTTTCCCAGGCAGGTAAGGAAACAATGATTAAGTCCGTGGCACAAGCAATTCCAACCTATATAATGGGGGTGTTCAAACTGCCATATTCAGTCTGTGATGATCTATCCAGACTCGTGCGGAACTTTTGGTGGGGCTCCAAACAAGGGAAAAGGAAGACACACTGGCTTGCTTGGGACAAAATGCTCAAACCAAAAGGGAAAGGAGGAATTGGGTTCCGAGACTTCCGATTGTTTAATCAAGCTCTGCTTGCACGGCAGGCCTGGCGTCTCCTCACCAAGCCGGATTCTCTATGCTCACAAGTTCTCAAGGCGAAATATTATCCTAACGGCTCCCTCGAGGACACTGTTTTTGCAGGTAATGCTTCGCCAACATGGCACGGCATCCAACATGGCCTCGACCTGCTCAAGAAAGGGCTTTTGTGGCGGGTCGGCAATGGAGAGAAGATCCGCATCTGGAGGGATCCGTGGATACCACGACCGACGTCCTATCGACCTATCTCTGTGCGTGGGACTTGCCGGCTACGGAGGGTGGCTGACTTGCTGGACGATGCTGGACGATGGCGTGATGATCTACTCCGCCAATACTTTCGATCGATGGACGTGGACTGGATCCTGACGATCAAGCCTAGCCCGCATCAGCTCGACGATGTCCTCGCCTGGGGCCCTGATCCCCGTGGCCTCTTCAGTGTAAGGAGTGCGTACAAGCTCGCCTTGGAGGAAAAAACTCGCACCAATGCGTGCGCCACGAGCAGGGCACCGGACGGCACGCGTGCCGTCTGGAAGGCAGTGTGGGGGTGCCCTGCTCCCCCCAAGGTATGCGTTTTTGCATGGCGCGTTGCTACAAATTCTCTAGCCACTTTGGAAAATAAGCTTAAGCGAACTTTAGCGATATCTGACATATGCTCCCTGTGTGGTATGGAACGCGAGGACACATTTCATGCCCTCTGCAGATGTCCGAGGGCACGAGCTCTTTGAACGGCAATGGCGAAAACATGGAGTATGCCATGTGTGGATGACATCAACAACACTGGAACTGAGTGGATTCTTCATCTCCTTGACGGCTGCAGCAACGATGAGCGCCTCCCAGTGATCATGACACTCTGGAGGAATTGGCATGTACGCAATGAAATATACCATGAAAAGCCGGCGCCACCTGTGGAAGCATCGCAAAGGTTCCTAAGCAGCTACATCGACATTCTGCTTGGGTTGCAGCAACATCCCGAGGCCGACATCACCAAAGGAAAGATGGTTATCTCATACGATCACTCAAGATCCAAGGGCAAACGTGAAGTGACCGTGGCTTCCTGTACCAGGCCGCCTGAGCAGTGGAGCAAGGCACCAGAGGGCTGGGTAAAGCTGAACGTCGATGGAGCATGGCGGGAAGCTGATGGAACCGGTGGCCCGGGGATGATACTACGAGATCACGTGGGAGCAGTCATTTTCGCGTCTTGCAGGTTCCTCCCGAGATGTGCAAGTCCTCTTGAGGCTGAATTATCAGCCTGCATGGAGGGAGTTACCCTGGCTCTCGAGTGGAGCATGGCGCCTCTCGTCTTGGAGATGGACTGTGCTGCTGCAGTAAGCATGATTAAGGAAACATCATTGGACAGATCCCCCAATGCGTCTCTTGTTGGAGAGATTAAGAGGAAGCTAGCTGTAGGTAGGGAGCATGCAATCAGGTTGATTCCTAGAGAGCAAAACGGTACCAGTCATGCCCTTTCGCAAATGGGATGCTCGATCCCACGTACGGCCGTCTGGCTGCGTTCGGCACCTGACGAGATTGTTGGTTTATGTAAGCAAGACTGTGGCGAATCCACTTGAGTAATGAAATGATCCTTTCGCAAAAAAAAAAATAATCAGCCACCACATCACCAGAATTAGTCCAAAAATATTAAAGGGTCCAGAAAAATTTGAAATCTTTCCCAAAAAAGAGCAATACCATGCGGATAATTCAAGGAAAGTTTGAAACTTTTTTCCCAAATAGAATAAAAAGTACATATTCAGGACCATTTTATTGTCAAAATGACCAAACAATTAAATTTTCCAGAATATTTTGAAAAAAATCCTTAGTCACGCTAATCATTTTGTGAAAATTTGAGCTTTTTCGCAAACGTAATAAAAATACATATCGAGGACCATGTTTGGTCAAAATTTAACGACGAAATAAACTGTCCATACAAAATTGAAAATATTCTAAAACTAAACACTGTCATGCTAATTATTCTGAGAAAGTTTGAAACTTCTTTGCCAAATAGAATTAGAAATACAACTAAAATCAAGCAAAGATGGAGAGGATATATATTTTCCAAGTATTTGTTAATCTATTTGGCAAAAAAACTCGAACTTACCCAAAATGATCAGCGTGGCAAGGCTCATTTTGGGAATGTTTTCAATTTTTTCCAGACAATTTTATATTTTGGACATTTTTTGACCAAAAATGGTCTGGGATATGCATTTTCGTTGTGTTTTTATTTTTTTTGGCAGAAACTTTTGAATTTCGCCACAATGATCAGCATGGCAGTTTTAATATTTTAAACTGTTTTCAGTTTTTTTGGACAATTTTATTTTTTTGGTTTGACCAAAAATGGTCCTAAATATGTATTTTTGTTCTATATTTCGTTTTGTTTAGCAAAACAATAATGTCCGCATGGTGGGGCTCATTTTTTTAGGTTTTTCAATTTGTTCTGGACACTTTCATTTTTTGGGTCAAATATTAATGATATGGCGGCTTACTAGGCGGTCAAGTCTTCAATACATGTCAAAACCTGCCAGAAAGTTGGAGTTCAGAGTTTAGAGTTGTAATATAAATTGTATTGGAGTTCAGGATTATAAAGGCGTGATTTCAGGACAGGAGCATTTGCTTCTTGGGTGTATATACACTCTATGGAAATATTAGTAATTACTAAAAAGTCAAAAAAATCTGAAAATATTTTTGAAACTAACTTGGCCTTCCATTGTACTCGTAAAAGAAATTGCACGAAAGATAAAACCCTATTGACTTCAGGGGAAAATAAAAATGGAAGTTTAGACAAAAAAGTGTGAATAGTGACTTGTATATAACAATACTTTTTGCCCTAAAGTCAACGATGGGCTTTCGCGAAAACGATATATAGTAGTGCCAAAAAGACAATTTTATTCAAAGAAACTTTTGACTTTTTTTAATTTTTAATTAATTACTTTTCCAATATCAGGTGTATACACACTTATGAGCCAAAGGGCATTTATCCGTGAGTTCAATGTTGAAATAAGCACTTTTTCTGAATAAAACTGCAATTTTATTAATTAGAAATAACGGTTACATTGTCAATAAGAAAAAGTGCAATATCATTCATGGGCTCCTTAGACCAACCCCTAGTGACGGAAAATTTCGCTGGCATAGCAATTTCAGGAATTACCTTATTTGCTTCCCTATTACAATGTTCAAATCTAATAATAGGAAAATCACAAGCCAAAAAATAGCAATCATCGAAAACTATAGTTGTCCTCCTGCCAAGTGTCCTCCACTCTCCATTGTCCTAATCACTTCCGTACTGTCCGAGTTAACAAGACGATGGCAACCAGGTTGAAATAAGCACTTCTTTCTAGGGAAATACACAGGAGCTCCTGGGTGCTGCACACCTCTATACTAATGTTAATCGCAAAAAAAACCAAAAAAAGAAATTTGGGGATATCAAACCTGGGTTCTCACTCGACTCCCGTGCGAAGTTTCATGAAAAAAAATACTAGAACATATCCGTGATGAAGGAAATACTGTCCGAACAAAAAATCCATTCAAACAGTTTTTTTCTATACATAAAAAATTTCTGTCTTTTTTTTGCCACGAATACGTTTCCTTGTATTTTTTAAACGAAATTACACACAGGAGTAGATCGGAAAGTCAGGTTTTATATTATAAAATATTGATTTTTTTTTCAAATTTTTTGATATTTTTTGAATTTAATGTTCGCACAGGGGTGCAGAGCACCCGGAGTGCTATGAATCTGCTTCCCTTCTTTCTACCAGTAATAGAACTATTATATAGACAGTTATATTACAAGGCAAGGGAGAATATCTGGTACTCCCACCTCTAGGGTGCTCCCGGTGCTCCAAACTCGGTAGCACATTTTTATATGTTCGAAAAAATCTGAAAAAAAATCTAGTGTATCAACGTATGTTGTAAAAAAAATTCAAATCAAAATTCAAAACATTGCTCAAGATACAAAAATGACAAAATGACATCAATTGATAATGGGCCAAATCTAAAGCCCATCTTATGTTGTGTACTATTTACCGTCGAATTTGTCATTTATGTTTCTCAAACTATGTTTTGAATTTTGATTTTAAATTTTGTGACAACATACATTGATGTTGTGTATATGTGCTGGATTTTTTTCAGAATTTTTCAAACATTTAAAAATGCGCTACCGAGTTTTGATCGAATGGCTGTCACGTACGTACCAGTAGCCGGTCGATGAGGAATAATACCTCGTGTGGCACTCATGCCGCGTACAAATTCGTGCATGTAGATGTTGCACATGGGTTCTTCCATTAGTTTGCTTCGTTTTTAATCTTCCCTTATTTTCGTTTGCCGCGACGGCCGGCCGGACGGGGACGGCTTTGCTTGCCGCCGGCCGTGTGTTTGCTGGATGTTTGCTCCCTCCAACTTGCATTTCTCTACTGGCTACGGTGCTTGTACTGGCCCCACACACTTGCCTTCAATCACAGTAGATTATTCCCTCCAATAATTCCTCCTCCACTGATTGGCCATTACGACTCCAGTGCTCTGCCTGGTGCTTTTTCTCGGGCAAATCCCCCATGGCGTCCACGGCTGGACTCCAAACTTCCCACGGCCACTGGTTCAACACCACCCTCACATCCTCCCAATCCCACCTTGGCTTCCGCTCCTCCTTCCCGCGTCCTCCAGCTGGGGATTTTTTGGAGCGTTCTCCTCCTCGTTGCCGCCGACGATGCTCGCATGCGGTGGCGGCGGCGATCGTGGTGGAGAAGCTGGGGCAGGGAAGGTCTGTTGGACCTTCTCTGCCGGTGCCTCGACGAAGCCGCGATGGCTTCTTGGCGCGGCGGGGGCGTCAGCAGCCTGCTGCCGCTCCCTGTGGCAGCGCCGTGGAGGGAGCGGGTGCGGCCGCCCCAGGTACGCGCGCGAGCACCCGCTGGTCGTCGGAGCGGATGAGAGACCATGCGGGGAATGGAGATAGCTGTAGCTTTGTAGAGGTAATATACACGAAACTGTAGCTGTGGATCCCATCCGCTCGTGGCTTATCTTAGCAACGCACCGGGTTGATTGATTTTCCCCACTTGACTTTAATTGGTGTGGGAGCGGGGAGAGACGTTTGTGTCCTCGAGCTCCATGGAGTCTTTTTTTTTTCAGAAGTTCAAAAAATGAATCTTACAGTTTCAAAACATTCTGAAATTTTTGTGCATGCTCTTATAGATGTATACTACTCATGATGAAATACAATAACACGCACCAGCTAAAAAATGGCAAAGTCGTTGATTTTTTTATAGTGAACATTACATATACCGTTCATTGCTTTTAAAATCACGATTTTTTCCTTTTTGTGTACCTTGCTTGTTAACATATTTCGTTATGAAAATTTACACACATGTAGTATACCACAATGTGGATTCTTTTCTCAAAAAATTCGAAACTATAGAATATAATTTTTGAAGAGGCTCACTCACACTCGAGCTACAAAAGGCATTTATGGGGAGGGGGGACTACTGCGCTATACATGGTTCGGTGGAGTATATGCTACTCTCTCCGTTCAAAATACTTGTCATTAAAATGAATAAAAATGATGTATCTAAAACTAAAATACATCTAGATACATCTTTTTTATTTATTTTGATGACAAATATTTTCGGACGAAGGGAGTATCAGACTGGATTCTGCATCCGGCTACAGTGGAGCTGCGACCAGTACGCCGTGGAGCTGCAACGAACTGTGCCAAATGGTACGGCCGTTTTTTTGCTTGAACCAGAGACAATTGGTGGAGCTTCAACCAGCCGCGCCAAATGCTACAACCACCGTTGTTTTTGCTAGACACCATAGAAAGCAGAGGCTGCCCACGATCGACACATGAAGCTGCATGATGTTCAGCAATATAATAACGTTAACTATCAAGCACGTGTAAGAATCTTGTTGTTTGTGTTTGCATGCAGCAACCGATCGCTTCGCGAATACCTTGACCAGCCTCCCTAAGCCTGGTGGTGGAGAGTATGGCAAGTTCTACAGCATTCCTGCACTGAATGATCCAAAGATAGGTAATGACTCTTTTCTGTTTTTCATTTATTTGTTCGAGTTTTCTCCTCCTCTATCAGTGCAGTTTTTATTCGTAGCAACTGAGAACGCACAATGCACGTTTGCCGGTACAACCATATTCGAATTGCATACATAATAATCATACTATTTTGCGTACGTATAGATTGCAATGATATACTCTTCATAGATTTGCAAAAAGTAATAATTCTGACAAATATCTTATATTCCGCTTTATCAGATAAGCTTCCCTACTGTATCCGCATTCTTCTAGAATCAGCCGTCCGCAACTACGATAACTTCCAAGTTACGGAGAGTGATGTCCAGAATATCATCGACTGGGAGAAGACATCCCCAAAGCTTGCCGAGATACCATTCAAGCCAGCACGGCTTGTTCTTATGGTATTGAACTGATACATCACACAAGATTAATTCCCCATGTTTTGGAATGTATTTTGCTGATGACTGCCCTTACTCTCTAGGACAACACTGGCGGCCCAGCTGTTGTAGATCTTGCAGCCATACGAGATGTGATAGCGGAGCTAGACAGTGATCCCAAAAAGATCAATCCACTGGTACACATCTGCCATCTTTGTTATCCAAAATGCTCTATCAGTTTGTTCTGTATCATAGCAAAATCACTTCAAGTAGCCAGGGATATAGAACACGTATTTTCTTTATCTTGAACTTTTTTTTTTCCAATACAGATTTCTCATCTGGAGTATTGCAGGTTCCGGTGGATCTCGTCATTGATCACTCAGTGCGGGTGGATGTAGCCAAGTGTGCCGATGCATTGAAACAAAACATGGACCTGGAGTTTAGCCGCAACAAAGAGAGATTTAGTTTCTTCAAATGGGCGTCATCTGCTTTCAACAATATGCTGGTTCTGCCCCCTGGTTCTGGGATCCTTCATCAAGTAAATGATCTGGGTCCAGGGGCCAATTTCTGTACGGCTAATAAGTATCCTGTCTGACTAGCTCTTTGTACTCATATTTGGTTTTGTAACACAAATTTCAGGTCAATCTTGAGTATCTTTCCAGGGTTGTCTTCAAAGCAGATGGTGTCTTGTACCCTGACAGCGTGGTTGGCACTGATTCACACACCACAATGATTAATAGTCTCGGTGTTGCAGGTTGGGGAGTGGGTGGTATCGAAGCAATGGCCGCAATGCTTGGGCAGGTAAATCTCAAGTGGAAATCGCGTGCTCTTAAGATTGATCTTCTTGTTTCGATATAATTTCTTTCTGGGACACTAGTTGTCCGCGTGCTCTTGAGATTGATCTTCCTTATTTCACTATAAGTTCAGCAATATAATAATGATAAATGTTGATTATTATTAGTTAACATTTGATTTAGCTGCATCTCACCACATGTTATTACCATATGCAGCCAATGAGCATGGTTTTACCAGGTGTGGTTGGATTCAAGCTGACCGGAAAGTTACAGGATGGTGTCACTACTACAGACCTTGCCCTTACTTTGACCCAAATGCTAAGGAAGCATGGTGTTGTTGGCAAATTTATTGAATTTTTTTACGGTAGGCGTTCGTACTAAATAGCGACAGATAACATGTTCGTATATATTGGTCATATTTAATTAGTGTTTTCTCCTTTTTTCTATTACATTCAGGTGAGGGTGTGGGCAGCATCCCTTTGCCTGCTAGAGCCACAATCGCAAACATGACTCCGGAATATGGCGCTACCATGGGATTTTTCCCTGTAGATCAAGTGGCATTAGATTACCTCAGACTAATAGGGCGAAGTGATGAAACAGTATGTTTAACTATCTACTACTCTTAGTCTATTCCATCACATTTCTATTTGTTGATAGCTAAATAAGCATGATATAGGTGGTTAAACTGGTACCGTGAGCCAACCATAGCGCTTCTCCATTACACTACATACTAGGTTTTTTTACAGTACCCTGGTACTCCATAGATAGAGGTGGGAGTACCAACAAAATCGCACCGTTGATTTGAGAGGGCATTTTAGACTTTTTGTCTCCTTAATTTAGGTATAATGTTGAGATATTCCCGTGATCTAATTTCCTAATCCGATCAGCTTAAAAAGAAAAGAAAAAACATTCATCTGATCAAGCGCACGCCCGCCGCCTCTGATCGTGCACAACGACGGTTGCCGGCTTGCTGCATCCTCCCGGAGGAGCCGTCCTCATGCCCTATCACGCACATGCATGAAAATCTGGCAACTTAGCCGCCGGCAACCCGTCCCTCCGGCCTCCGCTGGACCTGCGCAGTGCATGCACCTCTGTTTCTAGCGTTGTCAAGCAATCGGTTCATGTTTCCAATTCCAACAGTCACATAATTACTAATAGTTGCATTATTTCACCTCATCGCGTTTTATCTCTTTTGAGATCTGATGTGATTTTGTTTTTGGGATGTGAAGAAGTCCTTCTCTATGCATCCCGTAAATCATGGCTCGGTCGCCAGCTTAAGCGCCGCCAGCATGTTGATTTTATCCCTTAATTAGTGGAGAAATAACAATCTAGTCCTAATTACCAAATTACCCTCGAAGTGGTGGTACTCCAGAAGTTTTAACGATAGTACTCCAAGGCATCTATACTGGAGTGCCAAACAATCCTGTCCATCAGATCAGAACAAATGAAGGGCTTATATTAGTTTGAGGGTACCATAAAACAACTCACATACTATAGGGCGTTTTTGGTTGGGCACTTAGGTCATTAACTAGCTATTCACACAAGAAAGCTAAAGGCTTTCGCCGTATCCAAAAGCCTAATAGTTAAAAGACATGAGTAATCTGGGGCTTGATTTTCTAGCTATTGCCAGTTTAATTTGTTACTTAGCCCATTGAGTGACCTAGAAACAAATAATTACGAAAAAGAAGAGAAGTCCATATTTCGTTCTTATTTTATGGAGAGAAGTCGAATCCATATATATTTCAGCGCTGAATTGACACGAATGTTTAAGAAATAACCCGGAACTTTAAAACCATCTAAGATATAACCCTAAGCTTTCAAAACCATGCAAATTTCAACCCTGACTCCCTCAAACGGGCTTCTGGGCAGTTTGGATGGTTTTGACCAGTTGACCGACCCAGATAGCATTCACATCAGCCGCCACGTCACCAACACACTTTTTTGACCCAAAAATAGACGTGTCGAGAAAAATTGGTCCCAAACAGTAAACTTTTTCACACACCTCAATTTTGTTTTGTTTTTTTTGCTGAGAGCAGCTCAGATGTCCAAACGAGCTGAAATTTGGCACGAACCTCATGCACTAACACCATCTTCCATGGAAAAATGCGGAATTTTTTGAAATTTTCTAGTATTTCTTTTGATTTTACTGTTCATGCGCAGGAGCAGATGAGCTCGGGAGCCATCTAGCCGCTCTTGGAAAATACATATTCAGGACTGTCTTTGGCCAAATTTTGACCCAAAAATAAAAGTTTCCAAAATATTGAAGACTTTCAACAAAATGAACAATACCATGCTGATCATTCTGGGAAAGTTCCAAACTTTTTTTGTTGAAACATTTTTGCTGAACAGATTAAAAAATACAAGGAAAAAGAAATACATATTTAGGACCTTTTTTGTAAAAGATTGAGCAAAAGTAAAAGTGCCTAGAAAATTAAAATATTCTCTAACAGGAACACTACTTACCATGCTGATCATTCTATGAAAGTTTACTTTTTTCCTTTCATATTAAAAAATACAAGCAAAATACACATTGAGGACCTTTTTCGCTCAAATTTTGACAACAAATGGAAGTATCCTAGAATAAATAAAAATCTTCTCTAACAAAAACACTACCATGCTGATCAACCAGGAAAAGTTTCAAGCTTTTTGCCAAACATATTAAAAAATACAAGGAAAATACACAGCAGGACCTTTTATGTTCAAATTTTGACCAAAAATGAAGTGTCGAGAAACAATTGAAAACATTGTATAAATGAACAGTACAGTGATGATCATTTTGGGAAAGTTTCAAACTTCTTTGCCAAACAGATAAAAATACAAGGATAATACATATTTAAGACCTTTCCTCATGACATGGCAGGTCATGTGGATGTTGACTAGGCGGGACATCTGCTCAAACCAGTCAAACTAACCAAAAACCGATTAAGCAGAGTGAGGATTAAAAGTTGCACCGTTCTGAAAGTCCAGGGTTGTAACTTAGGTGGTTTTGAAGTTTAGGGTTGTTTCTTAGACATTTGTGTCAATTTAGAGTTTAAATATGGACTTCCCTGAAGAAAAAACCCACAAAATAAAAATGATACTAGTTTATTTCCAAAGCACGACCACTTCTCCATGGAAGTCACTCAACTGCTTTTAGGTAAATAGTAAAGCACTTAAACATGCGTACTACATACTATGTATTAAGTTGGTTGCATCCTTATGCAAACTAATCAAATATTGCATTTTGATTTAGGTATCAATGATTGAAGCATATTTGCGAGCTAACAAGATGTTTGTAGACTGCAATGAGGTATGGCTTTGCCTTTGTTTTTTCATTATGATGCTCGCTTTTGAGTTTTATGTTACTCAGAATATGGACAAACTTGTGTTCATGATGGCAGCTTCAAACGGGACCAGTTTACTCTTCAGATCTTGAGCTGGACCTTACTACGGTGGAGCCTTCTGTTGCCGGCCCAAAGAGGTGTGTGGTCTTTACGACTATGTTGTTCTCATTGAGTAAATATGGAAGCTTCCAAGTTTGAGTACTCGTGCTTCAATTTGGGTGCATAGTTCCTCTCTATTTAGAGGACATTTAGTTCCTTCGATATCCTCCTTCATGTTATTTCATGATATAACTGTTCTGCTAATGGGGAGGTGCATTATGATGTATTGTTTGATTAATCAAATTGTAGGCCTCATGACCGGGTTCCTTTGAAGGAGATGAAATCTGATTGGCATACTTGCCTGGGCAATGAGGTTGGTTTCAAGGTAAGCTTTTGGTTTAGCGGCATATGGCTAATGCATGACAGGAATGAGATTAAATATCCAACATTAGTCGCCAAATACCTATAATTTCTTCAAAAACATTTCAGGGTTATGCAGTGCCTAAGGAAGAACATAATAAAATTGTGAAATTTGACTTCCATGGACAACCCGCTGAAATCACACATGGCAGTGTGGTTCTTGCAGCAGTATGCAGTTCCACAAACTCATCAAATCCTAGCGTTATGATCGGTGCTGGCCTTGTGGCAAAAAAAGCATGCGAATTGGGTCTTGAGGCCTGTTCTTTCATAATGGGTTCACATCTTCTATTTGATGGATGACTTTGTTTGTGCTTCGTCTCTTCTCTTGTGGTGACAATCTGTTTTTGACTGTGCAAAAAAACTTTTCTTCAGGTGAAGCCATGGGTTAAGACAAGCCTGGCCCCTGGATCTTTGGTTGTCACCAAATACTTGGAACACAGGTATATATGTCCTTTTGCCACCCCGCGACCTTTTGAAGAAACATGGAATCATAGTTGCAACGTATAGTGTATATATGGGGAATGGCATTAAAATATGTTGTGATTTATTCATGCAGTGGCCTTCAAGAATATTTGAACCATCAAGGCTTCCATCTTGTCGGATATGGTTGTACCACTTGTATCGGCAACTCCGGCGACCTTGATAAATCTTTATCAGATGCTATTGTAGATAACGGTAATACAATGCACACTAAATATTTTTCACTGCAATGCGTTTGTACTCATGGTTTATATTATTTGGTTAGATGTTGTTGTTGTTGTTGCTGTGTTGTCGGGCAACCGTAACTATGAGGGTCGTGTGCACCCTCTAACTCGAGCTAACTACCTCGCCTCACCACCTCTTGTTGTTGCATATGCTCTTGCTGGCACCGTAAGTCCATTACATTCTCCCACCTTGATGCTCACATAGGCATAACTCCCTCTTTTCCTTCGCATGATGGTTAACTAGGGCTCATTACAAATTGTGCCATTTTAGGTTGACATTGATTTTGAGAACGAACCTATTGGAATTGGAAAGGATGGCAAGGAGGTTTACTTCAAGGATGTATGGCCCACAAATGAAGAAATCGAGCAGGTAGTGTAACTTCAATACTCCTGCCCATGTTTTAGCTATCTTTATTATGTAAAGTTTAACCTGATTAAAATTGATGATAAATTAATCACGCTCTAGAATATGTGTTGTAAAATTGACTCACTCCGATTACTAATATATGAGATAAAATTCTTTGATGAAGCGAGAATAGTACCACTAAATATTTCATGGAAAAAAATATCTTGTGATGATAACTTATTAGATCCTTCATCTATAACTGAAATGCTACATGATGACTAGGTTATCAAGTCCAACGTGTTGCCGAAGATGTTCGTGGACACGTATGATTCCATCACGGAGGGCAACGATGCATGGAACAAATTAGTGGTCCCGAAAGAGACGCTCTACCCGTGGGATCCGAAATCCACCTACATCCACAAGCCAGCGTACCTGGAAAATATAACCATGACCCCGCCCGGCCCGCCCTCAGTGAAGGATGCCTACTGCCTACTAAGCCTGGGGGACAGCATCACTACCGACCACATCTCTCCCTCGGGGGTCATCAAGCCAGGAACCCCTGCCGCCAAGTATCTGCTGGAGCGCGGCGTGAAGCCTGAGAACTTCACCACATATGGCAGCCGACGTGCCAACGACGAGATCGTTGTGAGAGGGGCATTTGCCAACATTAGGATTGTGAACAAGCTTTTGGAGGGAGAGGTGGGGCCTAAAACTGTCCATGTCCCTACGGGGGAGAAGCATTACGTTTTCGACGCTGCCATGGTATGTGATCGTCTATTTTTAAAGTTGCATCAAAATTACCTGTATTTGAGTAGTTGTGGAGTCACTGAAATAATATCTAATCACCCACATTAACGCCTCGGTTCATATACAATCTATCCACCAAAAGTGTACTATTGATGTTTTGCTAAAACTGTGCACTTTTCAAAACCACTTCTTACAACTTTTTTGTTTGTCGTTGTAATTAATGCAATGCAGAAATACAAGTCGGAGGGTCATGACATGGTCATTCTTGCCGGTGATGAGTATGGAGCCGGGAGCTCGCGTGATAGTGCCGCCAAGGGGCCATTGCTCCTGGTAATCAATTCATCTCCATAGAGAGACTCTATGCCGATCCTCAATCTTGCTCAGGATGAAACTAATCAACAAGTTGTGTGGTGTTTTGGAACAGGGCGTCAAGGCAGTGATCGCTAAGGGCTTCGAGCGCATCCACCGGAGTAACTTGGTGGGGATGGGGATCATCCCTCTCCGCTTCAAGGCTGGCGAGGATGCAGATTCACTCAACCTCAGTGGGCATGAGCGTTTCACGATCGACCTCCCTCGCAAGATTACCGAGATCCGTCCAGGCCAAGATGTGATCGTTACGACAAAAAATGGGAAATCCTTCACTTGCACACTTTGCATTAACACACAGGTATGTCATATCTAAGCCATAATGTAAACTGGTTGAGGCATTGATATAGTCTTCAAACTAAAATTTAGCCTCCATGTATATTTATTCATGTAACATGTTGTTAATTTTTCTAAACTTATGGCCAAACATAAAAATATGCCTCTTGCACATATTCTAAAACAACCTACATTGTCCTGTCCTTTCTTGTGATGTAGGTGGAGCTGGAATACTTTAACCATGGAGGCATCCTCCCCTACCTTATTCGCAAATTGGCATGACTGACCGATGAACTACATTTAAATTGTATTATCTATATGCAATGTCATGATTTTATTCTTTATAAATTGATTACTTGTACCCCTTGATTCCGTTTTGACTTTCATTTTTTTTAACAAATTTGTGACGAAACATTTGAAAAGACAGAGTGGAGCTTCGATAATAATTAAGAGGGGACAATTTACTTGATAGTGTATTGATAATTTATTAGTGAAGACAATATGTTTGTTCGCGTATATGTTAGTTAGTTGTAATGGTGTCGTCAACAGTATATGTTAGTTTTTTTTTGAGGAACAATATATATTAGTTAGTTGTAATGGTGTCGTGCTTGATGTTGATGCACCAACACCTCGTGTTCTTCATTTCCTGTATTAGGTGCCGTACAGAGGATGCACCAGCTCCATAGTGTTAGGAAATATGCAACTTGAATTTCCAGATGGCCATAGGCCAATATATATACTTGTACAAGTGTGGAATATGTGCAGGAAAGAGGAAATCCTTATGTCACGTAGGCGGATATATACGTGGCCATGTTTTACTTTAGATATATGTCACGTAGATTGGGTATGTATAATATTTTCCAAGATTTTTTTACACAACCGGGTATATAAGTGTGCAGATATATTGGGTATTTCCACTTGAGGTATATATGTCGATCGGATATTATAATATTTTCTTTAATAGGTATTGGATAGTTAGGAAACAAAAATAAAATGCAATTAGTCAAATAACAAAATCTTGGGTATATACATACCCGCGTATGTACATACTTTTGTTAGTAAGTATAAGATACCCTTAATAGCACCATTTTGACCTGAGGGGTCTCGCGATGGGCGGGGCGACTGGAGACGGGTCTCGCGACCCAGGCGCCGGCGGCGACCGGCGAGTCGGAGGATGATTCCGAGCGCTAGTGGAGAGTGATGAGGAGGAGGGTGAAGACAACGGCCGACATCTTCATGCCTGCCTACCGGAGGCGGCGTCACCTACGCCTTCAGATCACATCTGTGAGGCTTTCAGGATTGGATATTTAGAGGAAGAGGTCGCGCTGATGGTGGATGAGGCGATCCCGTAGGATGATCCGGCAAGGACTGGACTGGAGAAGACGGAGAGGATCGAGATCGTTCGCCGCGTCGTGCATCGGAGGATGGCGGCGACGGCGGTCCGGCCATGGCATGGCCCGCTTCCAAAGGTACGTCCTCCGGCCCTTACATTCGGTGATTTTCTTGGTTCGGAATGGAAAGTAGTGCCCAGTCGCCGGAAGAAGGGCCGGCGGCCGGAGCCGACGGTGGTGCGGTTGTCCGGTGAGATCCCGATCAGGGTAGCCAGGCGGCGGCGTTTGAATTCGTTGCTGGGCTTGGTTGGGCGGCCTGACGATGGGTGTGAGGCCCATCGGATGGCATCGCAGTGTGGGCCGGAGTTGGCCGGGTATGAGGCCCAGAAAAACCCGGTATCCACAGGGTCCACGAGCGGCGAGGCTAATAGCCCTTGCATGCGTACGTACGAGCGTGTATCGCTGTGCGTTTCCTCTCCGCCGAAGCTGTGCCCTAGGTATAGGCACCATGCAGGTTCATCGGGTTTCCGTCGCTATGGTCCAGGGCGGGCGACTCGGATCCCTCCCCTGATGGTGGGACGGGCGGATGTTGTGCCTGCCGGCCCTAGCAAGCAGGCGATCGCCGGAGCGACATCGGCAGCCCGGGGCGGCGGCGTTACACAAGGCCAGCGGCCGGTGCTGCCGGCTGGCCGTGGTGCCGCACAGGGGCCTCCAACTACGGGGGTGGCCGGAAGAGGAATCCTGCCAGGGCCGCGGCCTACACAGACAGTGGCAGCCGTGCCATCCGCCGGACGCGGTGGTCAAGGTTTCAGGCCGCCAGTGCCGGCTGTAACTCCAGCCGCCGGGCGCGGTGGTCATGGAATTCGTCCGTCGGTGCCGGCTGCAACCCTACCGATGACCGTGGGGCGAGGTCCTGTTCAGCCGAGGCTGCAGACGACGGCACCTGTCGGGCGTGGCACCTATACTCAGAAGCAGCAGACCCAGGGCACTGCTGCCGGGTCTCAGCCACGTGCCGCGCCGCCGCCACACTACGTTGCGAGGCCGGCGCAAACACGCTCGGGCCCTACTTAGACGAGGCAGAACTCGGCTGCTACTGAGAATTTTGATCCGCCCCAGCGACAGTGGGGGGGGGATGACGGTTTTGATGCATATGGGGATGGCCAACACCGTGGCTCCTCATCCACGGGAGGTGGTCGTGGTCATGCTTGGCAAAGTGATGGTTCTGCTGAGAGACCTTTTCTTGGCCCTCCGGGTGGTTTTGTCGAGGGAGCTTCTAGACCAGACTACCGGCAGAGAGGTGGCTACCGTGGTTCTCATGGTGGTCGCAGTGGTGGTCGTGGTAGGTACCGTAACAGACACCCTCCGTCGCCGGTCATTGTTGACCATCCGCCCCCTGCCGTGGCAGCCGCACCCCTTCAGACGACGGACCTGCCTAGCCAGGCGATGGAGGTCGTGACGGCACTGGCCAACGCGGAGGTTCTTGGGACCGGGGGTACTGCCGAGGAAGGCGACAAGACCGATTCAGAGAGAGCATCCAAGTGGGCGCGTAAGAAGGAGAAGATGGTATGTTATCGATGTGGTGAGAAGGGTCACTTTATTGCTGAGTGTTTGGCGGAGCTGTGCGATACATGTGGTAAGCCATCACATGCCACGGGGGATTGCCCGTTTTTGCGTGATCAGGTTCCGGCTCTTACTATGTATGGAATATATTGTGCTGAGCTGATGTTCTTCGAGTCCCCGGCTGCGAGAGAGATCCCGGAAGAGACGCAGAGCTTAACTACTGGGATTGTGAAAGTTATCCAGGGAGAGGTTTCTGAGGCTCAGATTGTGCAGAGGCTTCAGGAATTGGCTCCAGGTGATTTCCAGTGGGAGCTTGTCAGTGTTGAGGCCAATGTGTTCAAGGTAGACTTCCCAACTATGGATGATTTGCAGAGGTTGTTGAGATTTGGTTTGTGCAGAGTTCTTGGTACTAAATGCATTCTGGAATTTCACGAGTGGAAGAAGGTGGAGCCTAAGGGCAAACCCCTTACTCAGGTTTGGTTGCGCTTTTCTGGGGCTCCCTTTGAGCCAATGCAGGATGCTCAAGTTGTGGCTAGCTTGGGCATTATGGTGGGAAAAACTGAGAAAGTGGATATGTCCTTTACCCGTGCTCATGGGGTGGACCGACTTCTAGTGAGCGTTCTAGACATTGAGTTCGTCCCTGATGTGGTCAACTGGACTTACAGGGGAGAGGTGTTTCCTCTCGAGATTGAGTTTGAGGATGCAGATTTGTTTACTGAGGCGATTAATGGGACTGATGTGGACATGCATGAGGGTGATGACAATGCGGGTGATAAAGGGGCACCGACTAATGAGGCTGGACGAGAGATGTCCAACGGATCGGAGCCTGTTGCTCAGTCGCCCGGGAACAGGCCCGGGGTAGAGCCGGCACCAGCTTCCTCGGTGCCTATGAGTTCACTGAGGTTTGGGTCTTTTGAACCAGCTTCTGCCCCTCCCAGACTATGGAGTGACTGGGTGGAATTTGATGATGTGTTTGAGTGCACGCCTCCGGTTTTGGAGTTTGATACTGCTGATAATCCCCTGATTGGAGGCTTGGTGAGGAAGCCTTCGGCGACATCCTTGGATGGGGGAGGGAAGGTGGAGCCTCCTGTGGCTTCTCTTTCCCACGCTCTCCCAGTGATTACTTCGGAGGTTATGGCTGATGGGGGGGTCTGGGGCAGGTGGCCTCGACTCCCTCTCCTCTTATTCTGGTGCCGGCGGCGCCGGCGACACCGACGATGACAGGCCAGGGGGGAAGCGGACCAGGGCAGGTGGCCTCGGTTCCCTCCTCTCCGGTGATGGCTAGAGCGGCCGCATCTCCAGTGGTGTCGGGTGGGGGTCTGAGGCAGGCGGCCCCGACTCCCCCTTCTCCTTCGGCAGGCAGGATGGTTGCGCCCTCTGGCCAGAGGGTTGGAGCAGGGGGAGGGTCCGGGCAGGCGACGCCCGCGCCCCTCTCTCCTGGTTGTCAGGCGGCCCAGGGCTTCGGTCTCGGACACTCGTCTGTGGGGCTTGGGAGCCCACTGCAGCTATCTTTGACTGACCCTTCAGCGCGAGGTAATTCTAGGGAGGAGGTCATTGCCTTTGGTGGGATCCCAGACCCGGTCTCTGTGGGGCGACGGATGAGTTCTCGTATCCAGGAGCACCCGGAGATTTATGACATGCAGCAGATGTGCGCTATGAGGGCGGCCAAGCTTCGTGACATTGAGGTCACTACTGGTATGTCTGTCAATGTGTCTAATTCTATCTTGCATTTTTCTAATGAGGAGATTATAAATAATGCAAACCAATTAGGAGTTTCGCTAGGGAGTAATAATAGTGAAATTTCCAACTCAGTCAATGATCTCCTAGATCTGGAAGCGGAACGCGTCTTAGAAACTATTCGAAACCTAGCAGCGGTAAAACCCATGAATGATGCAGAAATTGATGCATTGGGGGTCAAGGTGCTCGAGAACTTTTGTGCGGATCTTGCACCATCCATTCCTGAGTTTGAGGTAGAGGATGTAAATCTAGAGGATGTAGTAGCTAGACCCGCTGAGCCTGGTTATGAGGACCGGGTGGAGGACCAAAGTAAACCCAAACGTAAGTGGAAGCGGAAGATATATCTGGTTTCTGCGGTTCGTAGGAGTGCTAGGATTCGGACTACCAAAAAATTTCATGATGAAATATGAGAGGAATCTTTTGGAATAGTAGAGATCTGAAGGACTTGGCTAAAAGGAGGTTTCTTGCTGAGGCATCTCTGGAGCATAGATTAGATTTTATTGCTCTATCGGAGACTAGTAGGGATAATTTCGCGCCGCAGTTTCTCAACACTTTATCGGGTGGTGTCGATTTTGATTGGCATTGCCTTCCTCCACGAGGAAGATCGGGTGGGATCTTACTTGGAGTGAGATGCGATTCGCTGGAAGTCCAAAGTGTAGTGATGGGTGACTTCGCGGTTAAGTTTCGGGTCAGGTCCAAAGCTGATGGGTTTAACTGGGCTTTGGTGGCGGTTTATGGTGCCGTGCAACCCGAGCTAAAACCGGAGTTTTTGGCGGACCTTGTCCGAATCTGCGGATCTGAGCAGCTCCCAATTTTAGTTGGGGGTGACTTCAACATAATTAGGAGGAGGAAGGAAAAGAATAATGCTAATTTTGATGGCAGATGGACGTTTATGTTCAATACCATTATCGAAAGCTTGGATCTGAGAGAGATAGAGCTTTCCAGTAGAAAGTTTACTTGGGCTAATGCGTTGCCAAACCCGACATATGAGAAGCTGGATCGAGTTCTCGCAAACGTCGAGTGGGAACAGAAGTTCCCTCTCATAACGGTTCAGGCTCTCTCGCGAGGAGTCTCAGATCACACATCTTTATTCGTGGACTCAGGTGAGCCAAACCATGTGGGAAACAAAAACACCTTTTCTTTCGAGATGGCTTGGTTCGAACGAGAAGGATTCTTGGATCTAATTGCCCGGGAATGGGCTAAGGATGCAGGAGGAAGGACTTCTGTTGAGCGTTGGCAGAATAAGATTAGGCATTTGAGAAGTTTCTTACGAGGTTGGGCTAAGCACCTTAGTGGAATTTATAAGGTTGAAAAGGAAAGGCTCCTTTCACTTATTCAGACACTAGACTTAAAAGCTGAATCTTCGATTCTGCAAGCTACAGAGTTTCAAGTTAAACTAGATGCGGAGATGAGGTTGAAAGAACTTCTCCACGAAGAAGAATTGAAGTGGGCACTGCGGGCAAAGGTCCGTAAAGTTGTCTAGGGGGACGCGAACACTCAATTCTTTCATTTGATTGCTAATGGCAATCATCGAAAGAAGAGAATCTTTCAGTTTGAACAAGATGAAGGAACTATCTTAGGGCAGGACAACCTAAAACTTTACATAACCGAATATTATAAGCAGTTATTTGGACCTCCGGAGGATAGTAGTGTGTCCCTCGATGAGTCTAGGATTGAGGATGTGCCTCAACTAACTTCCACTAACAATGATATTTTGGTTGCTCCGTTCTTGGAGAAGGAGGTTTATGAGGCTATAACGCAGATGAAAAACAATAAGGCTCCCGGGCCAGATGATTTCCCGGCGGAATTATACAAAAAGTGTTGACATATTATTAAGGGGGATTTATTACCAATGTTTAATGATCTATTCACTGGACAACTTCAATTATTTCACTTAAATTTTGGAACAATAACTCTGCTTCCTAAGAAAACGGATGTTGTGAGAATAGAGCAGTTCAGGCCGATCTGCCTTCTCAATGTTAGTTTCAAAATCTTCACCAAGGTTGGGACTAATCGGCTCACACAGATTGCGCATTCTGTGGTGCAGCATTCCCAAACAGCTTTCATGCTGGACAGAAACATCCTAGAAGGGGTGGTCGTCCTTCATGAAACGCTCCATGAAATCCATTCGAAAAAATTAAATGGAGTTGTTTTTAAGGTGGATTTCGAGAAAGCGTACGATAAAGTCAAATGGCCATTCCTCCAACAGGCATGCGTATGAAAGGTTTTGATGAAGCCTGGCGCCACCAGGTTGAATCGTTTACGCAAAAAGGGAGTGTTGGAATTAAAGTGAATGACGATATAGGTCATTATTTCCAGACACATAAAGGCCTGAGACAAGGGGATCCGATGTCACCTATCCTGTTCAACATTGTAGCTGATATGTTGGAAATTATGATAGGAAGAGCTAAGGAGGCTGGTCAAGTAGGTGGCCTGGTACCTCATCTTGTTGATGGAGGTGTGTCCATCCTTCAGTACGCCGATGATACAATCATCTTTATGGAGCATGACTTGGCCAAAGCGAGAAATATGAAGCTGGTGTTATGCCTATTTGAACAATTGTCCGGGTTAAAGATTAACTTTAAAAGCGAGTTGTTCTGCTTTGGTAGAGCCAATGATGAACAAGAGGCATATAGGCAATTGTTTGGGTGCGATTTGGGGGCTTTACCTTTCACCTACCTAGGTATACCAATCCACCATCGTAGGCTAACAAATAGTGAATGGAAGTGCATCAAGGACCGATTCGAAAAGAAACTGAGTTGCTGGAAGGGCAAGCTCATGTCATACGGAGGCCGATTAATACTGATTAGTTCGGTTCTCACAAGTATGCCTATGTTTCTTTTGTCGTTCTTTGAAGTCCCAGTTGGAGTCAGGAAAAGACTGGGCTTTTATCGATCACTTTCTTTTGGCAGGGTGATGAACTAAAAATAAAATACCGTCTAGCTAAATGGGATATCATATGTAGACCGAAAGACCAAGGAGGTCTTGGTATTGAGAATCTTGAAGTTAAGAACAGATGCCTTCTCAGCAAGTGGTTGTGGAAGTTATCAAGTGAAACTAATGCCACTTGGGCGCAAATCCTTCATAGCAAGTATCTTCAAACCAAAACTTTGTCTCAGGTCACAGTAAGGCCGACTGACTCACCTTTTTGGGAAGGGCTTATGAAAGTCAAACAATCCATGTTTAATAGGACAAAGTTTATTATTGGTAACGACGCTAGTACGAGATTTTGGGAGGATACTTGGCTCGGAGAGACACCCTTAGCCATTCAATACCCGTCTTTGTATCGTATTGTTCAACGACGCGAGGTGTTTGTTGCAACAGTATTTCAATCTATCCCCCTTAATATTCAGTTCAGAAGAGCGCTAGTGGGCAACCGTTGGGAAGAATGGCTCCGCCAAGTAAGTAGACTGATGGCGGTGCAATTCTCTCAACAACCCGATGAATTACGTTGGAAGCTCACTAGGTCTGGAGTATTTACAGTTAAATCAATGTATATTGATGTCATCAATTCAAGCTTCATTCCTAGTTCCAAACATGTTTGGGCTGTCAAAATTCCTTTAAAAATCAAAGTGTTTATGTGGTTTGCCCATAAACAAGTTATTTTAACCAAGGACAACTTGATAAAGCGTAATTGGACAGGTCCTACTAGGTGTAGTTTCTGTGATCGGGACGAGACGATGAAACACCTTTTTCTTGATTGCCCACTAGCCAAAGTTTTATGGCGGACGGTCCATATTGCTTTTAATATTACTCCATAGAGTTCTGTCAACACGTTATTTGGAACGTGGCTTAACGGGATAGAGCCCGCTTTAGCGAGACATATTCGCGTAGGAGTTTGCGCCTTGCTGTGGGCTATCTGGAATTGCAGAAATGATTTGGTTTTTAACAGGACAACACGCATTCATTTTTTGCAGGTTATTCTCCAAGCCACGACACTGATCCGTTTGTGGTCACTACTCACTCCGATGGAGGCCAGGGAGCGTTTGGTTACTGGATCTATCCGATGGGAGATGGCAGCACGGGATATATTCAACCGGTTTGGATGACGATCATGTAATAGGATAGGCAATTAGTTTACCTATCTTTCCTTTTTGCCAGCCGGTTATGCCGTCTTTTATTTGGCTCTGTGTGAGCTCCTTCTTATCTTCTTTTGGAGACTTTTAGACCTTGTTGGAACCTTTTTATTTCTCTAATAAGAGGGTCGTATGAATCGTTCTGATGCAGAGGCCGGGTGTCCCCCTTTCCGAAAAAGTATAAGATACCCATTTCAGATAATTGGGAAACAAATAAATGTAATAGTTTAAAAAATAAATGATTGAATATATACATAGCTACGTATGTCCATAATTTCGTTGGTAGGTATTAGATGTCTGTATTAGATAGTTAGGAAACAAAAATACGCGTATTAGATACCTGTATCAATCCTAACAAAATCAACATTCTTACGTTTTATTGTATGGCAAGTCTTGCATGCGTAGTAATTAGAAAAATCAAATAAAACGTAAGCAGGGAAAGTCTTGCATGAAGAATAGTTAGGAAACAAATTAAATATAACACGATTTCCAAAACAATAAGGTGCCCCAAACAATTTACCTATATATAAAACTCTAACACCCCCGTTAAACTCATGGTGGATTAACAACACTGAGTTTGGAGAGATAGAAGCCATGCTGCGTTCTAGTCTGGGCCTTCATCAGAAAATCCGCCAATTGTAACTCGGAAGGCACATACTGAAGAGCAATAACCTGATCCTGCACACCAGCGCGCACATAGAAAGCATCAACACCAATATGCTTGGTGAGCTCATGCTTCATAGGATCACGCGCAATGCTAATAGCACCTATACTATCAGACAAGAGCGGAGTAGGTGTAGTAACAGAAACACCAAAATCCTGAAGTAACCACCGTAACCAAGTCACCTCTAGCGTCAAAAGAGCCATAGCTTGTAACTCAGCCCCTGCACTCGAACGGGAAACTGCAGTCTATTTCTTCGTCTTCCAGGCAATGAGAGAACCACCAAGAAAAACATAGTAAGCAGAAAGTGAATGGCGATCGGAGGGATCACTAGCCCACGTAGCATCCGAATAGGCCTGAAGCTGTAAAGAACTGGAGCGAGGAAAGAATAGACGGTGAGAGATCGTGCCCCGAAGATATCGGAGAACACGAAGGAGGTGACTATAGTGAACCGAAGTGGGAGCGAAGACAAACTGACTCAGAATATGAACTGGTTAAGAGATATTCGAACGATTGATAGCTAGATAGACAAGACTCCCAACAAGATGACGATAACACGTCGGATCAGGCAAGGGGTCACCATCAGTATCACGGAGGTGAACATTAAGCTCCATTGGAGTCTCAACAATGCGCTCATCGGCAAGAGCAGCACGAACAAGAAGATCATGTATATACTTTTCCTGGGATATAAAAAAGCCATCAGAGGTAGAAGAGACTTCAATCCCAAGAAAGTAGCGAAGAGGTCCAAGATCGGACATAAGAAACTTCTCACTAAGACAGGCCTTTACAAAGGCAATATACCCAGGCTCGTCGCCAGTGATGATCATGCCATCAACATAGAGAAGAAGAAGAGTCCGACCATGAGGAGAAAGGTGGACAAACAATGCTGGATCATGCGCACTCGCTGAAAAACCAGCGGCTGTCACCACAGAGGCAAAACGCTCAGACCAGGCGCGGGGGGCTTGCTTAAGGCCATAGAGAGAGCGACGAAGACGACGTACCATGCCATCAGGAACAAAATACCCAGGTGGTGGCTGCATGTATACCTCCTCACACAGCTCACCGTTAAGAAATGCATTCTTAACATCAAGCTAAGAAACAGACCAATGGAGAATATAGGCCACAACGAGAAGTGTGTAGATAGTGGTCAAATGGGCCACGAGAGCAAATGTCTCATCGTAATCACGACCATGCTCCTGCTAAAAACCATGAGCCACAAGACGACCTTTGTAACGCTCAAGAGAACCATCAGAGGAGTCTTAACCTTGTAGACCCACTTACAAGTGACGGGACAAACACCGGGAGGAAGAGAAACAAGATCCCATGTGCTAGTGCGCTCAAGATCAGCATGCTCCTCTGCCATCGCAAACTGCCATTCAGGATGAACAACAGCATCGCGATAAGACGTAGGCTCAAGTATAGCCGAAAGAGCATATCGACTAGGAGAATAGCGGTCAGGGGGAGGGCAAGGGCAAGCCCGAAGACCATAAGTCGGCTGGGATGAGGAGGACGATGCACCAGAAGTATATGGCACGTTAGTGGATTTATCCACAACATGTGGACGACGAGTATAATGAAAACGAAAGGAGGGAAGATGTGGAATCACTGGAGGTGGAGACAGGGAATGTAGCGATGATGAAGGTGGAGAAGGGGAAGGTATCGGTGATGAAGGTGGAGCTGGGAAATGTGTCGGTGATGAAGGTGGAGAGTCATGCGATAAGGAAGGGGAAGAATCCGTAGGAGAGGATGGCGTCGGATCTGCAATAGCAGGACGAGGAATAGGAATACTGGGCACAGAGGGAGGCGTGTCAGGAAAAGTGAGGAAAGAGATATCCTCCACTGAAATGGTCGAGGAAGATGGACGCAGGTAGAAAGGATGAGACTCATCAAAAGTTTCATCCCGAGAAATACGCATCCGACGACCGATAGGATCCCAACAATGATAGCCCTTATGCTCGTCACTATAGCCTAAGAAGACACACTCAACAAACTGAGTTGTCAGTTTTGTGCGTTCACGAGGGGCAAGAAGAACATAGCAAACACAACCAAACAAGCGAAGCGTCGAATAATCAGGAGAATGATCAAAGAGACGCTCGAAAGGAACACCACCCTGGAGAGCAGCGGACGGCTGAATGTTGATGAGATAGGTGGAGGTGAATATATCCTCGGCCCAAAAATGAGGTGGAAGAGAAGCGGCGATCATCAATGCACGAGCCGTCTCAAGAAGGTGGCGATGCTTTCGCTCAGCCACACCATTCTGAGCATGAGCACGAGGACAAGAGAACTGAGGAAGAGTGCCCTGCTCAGCAAGAACACCACACAACATCTTGGAAATATACTCGCCAGCGGAGTCAGCACGGAACACACGAATAGGCGAAGAGAACTGAGTGTGAACCATGGCAGCAAAATGCTTATAGATGGAAAGAACCTCACTGCGAGAAGTCATAAAATAAAGCCAAGTGTAACAAGAGAAATCATCCATGAGAATAATATAGTATCGATGCCCCCCTTTTGAAGTGAAGGGAGCCGAACCCCATACATCAGAATGAACAAAATCAAAAGGACGCCGAGACACCGATTCACTAGTAGGGTAAGGTAACTAAATCTGTTTTCCTAGTCTACAACCCTAACACTCTAAAGAGACATCTCCTGAGACAGACCCCACAAGACCTCGACGAACTAATGATGACAAGCGGGACCCACAAAGATGACCAAGTCGATGATGACACTGCTGGAAGGAGCCGGTAGCTGAAGCGACATAAGCGGATGGACTGGCGATAGCGGTGGCAGCGGAAGAAACACGAAGCCAGTCTAGCCCCCAAAGACCCTGAGAGTCACGACGGCGAGGGCCAGCCCCAACCAAAGTGTGCGTTCGACCATCCTAAACAGAACAAGAGTCAACGTCAAGGATGACGCGACAACCGGAATCAGTAAGTTGACCGACAGAAAAAAGATTCATGGTAAGTGGAGGAACATGAACAACATCAGGAACAGAGTAAGAAGGTGTGGTAAGATTGCCTCCACTAGCAACAGAAAGAGGAGTACCATCAGCAGTGAGTACATGAACAGGAAAATCAAGCGATTTAAGAGAGGACAAATTTGAAGAATGAGAAGACATATGAAAAGAAGCTCCGGAGTCCAGAACCCATGAGGATGTACCTGACCGTGTAGAGGTTGGTTGCTCAGTGCGGGAAGCATCAGTCACAAAACCTGCAGTACGCGTCGAAGGAGAACCTAAAGCGGCAAGCAGACGCTTAAGTCGCAGAATATCCTGCTCAGTCAAGGCGGTGGCTGAAGATGTCGAAGTAGAAGAAGTCCCTGAAGCTGATGATCGCGCCTTACGCAGGTGTTTCTTCTTCTGGAAGCACTGAGACTCAACATGACCATCCATCTTGCAGTAGCCGCAGTGAGGACGAGACCGACCTTGGCCGCCCGCAGGAGAAGGCAAGAGCGGCGGAGCACTCAAGTGGGAAGAAGCCGGTGCAACAGGCATAGTAGGAACTCGAGTAGCAAGCCAGAGGGAACCTCAAGTAAACCAGCGCCACGGAGGCGGGTCTCCTCAGCACGGATCTCAGAAAGCGCCTCCATGTGGGGGATACGACCACGAGCAAATAACTGAGTGAGCGGGGGCTCAAACTCCTTACGGAGTCGAGACAAGAACTTGTAGACACGATGAAACTCCAAATCAGCCCGCACAGCTTGGCAACACTGACAAGTACGACAACCAGCGGTGCGGAGAGAATCAAGCTGTCGTGAGATAGCAGAACTCTGTGCATAGAACTCATCAACTGTGGAGTCACCCTGCTGAAGAGCATGCTCCCGACGAACCACAGACAGGTATAAGGCATCACCAGAGGGCTGATAGCGCTGACGAAGCTAAGTCCACGTCTCAAATACAGTAGAGAGGCCGAAAAACTCAGAGGCAAACTGAGGCAGAACACCAGCAGTCAAAACAACTGCGGCACGAGCATCATCATTAGGCCACTGAGTGTAAGCAGACAGAGTTGCATGATAAGTCTGAAGTGCGTCCTCATAGGTCTGAACCTGCTCATCGTAAGCAAGAATGGCAGCGTCATCAACCAACTTAGCTGCATCCTTTGCAGCCTGATCAGCGTCGGCAGCAAGAACCGGTGGCATCGGCGGAGTAGGAACCACAGGAGGAACTGGACATGGCGCACTGGGGACCTCGCCAGAAAGAACGCCCAAAAGACGAAGGCCACGCATGTGAATCCGCATGAAGATGACAAACCCAACATAGTTGGTACCATAAAAAATCAGCGGACAACGAGGAACAACAACATAACCCGAGGATTGAGACATCGTGACCTTTTTTTGGTCAACAGGCAGCAACGAACGTAGCAGAGGGACCTGACGAGAGGCGCAACAAATGACAACCGGACGTGCCGAAGCTAGCAGCAGCAGAAGACAGCCGAGCCGCTGAAGAGAGATGCAGCGACGGGCAAGGAACAACATGCAGGCTGCGGATGGAAGTACTAGCTCTTTGCGTTGATTGGTCAGCAAAGCAGTGGGCAGAACCTTGGGCACTCGCGATCCAGCGATCCAGCCTCACGATCCAGCGATCCAGGCGGGAGGTCGATCCAGGCAGGAGGTCCGCGCTCGGCTCGACCTGGGCTAGCGAGCAGGCGGATGGTCCTGCAGCGACGGGGCGACGTTGATTGGATCGGAGGAGACGACACACAATGGTCTAGCGGGCGGGACGAAGGAAAGAGCAGGCCAGCGTGGACCTGCAGGAGAGAGGATCGGAGGTGGAGAGCCGGCGGAAAGAGATAGAAGCAGCGGCGGCCACAAATTTGATCAACATCACGAGTTGTGACGTGCAAAAAATTGACCTAGCTCTAATACCATGTTAGAAAATATGCAACTTTTATTTGTAGGTGGCCATAGACCAATATATATACATGTATAGGTGTGAAATATATGCAGGAAACCCCTTATACAATAGGGTAAATACGAAAGGTTACATGGCTATATATATATATATATATATATATATATATATATATATATATATATATATATATATATATAGGGTCGCGCTATTCGTCACCCTGGGTGAGGAATGGTTATTCTTCACCCCCCTCTATTTTACCATCAATGCACCGTAATTTTACGTTTCGTAAGTTTTGTCTTATTTCCAACGCAAAAAGGGACCGTAAGAAAATATATAATCGCCGTAATAAATATTTTATGTTATGTAAAATTACAAACGTAAAAACATAGTTTAAAATACACATAAACTGCAAATTTTCTTGTCTTATGACCTATATTTTCATTTTTCTTATGTCAAATTTTACGTAGTGAATCAATAGGAATGTAACTATTTGAATTCGAAACATAATTTAATTATGAAATGATCGTAAGATTACCTTGGATGAAGAATAACTTATTCTGCACCCTGGATATATATATATATAGAATAGCACTATTCTAACCCTGAGATTAGAATAGTTATTTGGATCACGATCACCTATATATAGTAGGGGCGACGGACATCCTTCCGAACTCCCGAATCGAGAAAATAAAATAACGCACTCCCCTGACTCCCCACTGGCCCGTCCCCCACCTGATTCCTCTTTCCCCGCAGCGCTGCCGGCCACCGGATCCGCCGCCCCACCTGCGTGTGCTGCCGGCCACCGGAGCCGCCGCCCACAGCACGCAAGCTGCCATCCGCCGGTCGCCGCCGTCCCTGGATCCCCTTGCGCCGCCGGGCCTTGGATCTCCGAACACCGCCGCCCGGCAGTGGAGCCCCGCGCGCCGCCGTGGATCCCAAGTTCCCCGCTGCCCAATCCGCCACCGTCGTGGTCGCCAGCTTCCCGCCGCACCATCCACCACCGCAGCCGTCGTCGCCCACGCCCCTCCCCGTTTTCATGGCGCTGCCTGCACCCGGTTCGCCATCGCTGGCGCCCGGATCCCGCCACCACAGCCGCTTGCCTCCCCGGGTCACGCCGCCGCGGGAGACCACACCACCCCATACCCGTGCAGTGCAACTCTCTCCTCCCCACTTCCATATGTATCTTCACCACCGCGCCACCACACTCCTGTGCATTTCCTTGACGTCTCACGCCACCACACCTCTCTCTGTTGTTGCTTCGACTGCCAGCATTCACAGGATGTTTACACTATGGCTTTTTGTTTGGTGAATCTCTAGTTCGCAGGAGTTTCTTTGATGCATGATTCTTCTAGACATATGTAAAACTCTGTGTTCCCTATTTGGGGCATGCTAGATGTTCGATATAATGTACTTGATGCTAGATGCTCTCTCCCGAACTTCAGACACATATGTGTTTGGACCATCAAGGAATTTTTTCTGGAAGGCATTTGTGGCGAGAGATGCTCTAGCCTTATCTTCTTGTGGCGATTTGCACGTTGTCGCCATTCTGTACTTGTAGCACAACCGTCGCGCTAAAAAGAAAAGTACAGAGGTTGAGATTTCATGGAAAGTAGCTCGATCAATTCTCATTCCCTATGTGCTATGAGCTGATTCGTTTAGAATTTTGTTAGATTGACTACCAAGCATTTTCCCTGTAAACTACAGATGTACAGAATGAATTTTGAGTTGCAATCCAGAGAAAAATAAAAATATGGAAGTTCATATATTGATTTTTGAGAGAGTTCAATGTGGTTGATTGCGGCTTAATAAATTTTTGGATCTTTGTAACTTCATATATCGATCTCTTTTGTTCTCTTTTATGCATGCAGGCGGTGATGGCGCTGCTTCTCCTATGCAGCCGTCGCGCCCTCGCCTACCTCGCGCTCACACTCACCATCATCGGCCACTGCTTCCTCGCCGCCCTAGTCAGCCTCTTCCTCGTCGCTAACCCAGGAGAACTCTTCATCGGGATCTCCTTGGCTGAGTACATCGTCATCTTCAGGGTGGGACACGTCCTCTGCTTCCTAGGAGTAGGACTCAGAAGCAGGGCAGCAGTAGCCGACTAATCAGTTGAGCTAGCTCTGCTCATGAGGAGGATGACTGAATAATTAATGTACAGTATGCATTATGTTGTGTGTTAATATACTGTAGTAGCTAGTGTTAATTCAATAGATCGACTATGCTAATTGGTACCCTGGAGCCTGGATTGTGGTATGATCAGACATGAGTTTTATGCATGCTTAATTATATATATCTAGCTTCCTTTGATACAATTTGCTGATGTTGGTGAAATTGGTACTCTAGTTTTATGCACGAAGTATGTGCAGCGAAAACGTATTAACCTTCTAATTGTTGCACTTGGTCTGTGCGCATTTTACTTTATCCATTTGGCTGAAAACTGTTGTCCCCCAATGAGTTTGTAGTTATTGGATATTATAACTGAATTTTTTATTTTACTTTGCAATGCACATCACAATATTTTTTGTAGAGAGTTCAACTAAATAATAATTTCAGAGCAATTAGAAAGAAGGTCAAACACATTTACGTTGGAAGCTCATTATTACTATGAATGTTCATTTTGGGAAAATGACAACATATGGAAAAAAATAGCTCCTACTGTTTTTGCTTACTTCCATAGCAAAAGGAAATTACATTGGAAAAATTATGCATTGTCTAGAGAGGACTTGGGGCGTCCACCCACACCAACATATGATCATTCATTATACATTGTAAAAATATGAGAAGTTCAAAATATGCTACTCCCTCGTATCCATAATAATTATCGCGTGTTTTAGTTTAAATTTAAACTAAACCATGTCAATAGAATAAAACCAAGAAGTCCAAATTAAAAACATGGAGCAGTCCGGTGTTAAACGAAGAAGTTCAAATAAAAATAATGAAGCACTATAAAATTTACAAAAAAAATGGATTTTTCCTGCTTCTAAAAAAACATAGAGGATCATTTTTTTAAATAGATGGAATTCACAATACATTTTTTGTGAAGTAAAAAAAAATCAAGTTTTTAAAGAAGTAAACTAGAGTAGATTGATATTATAAACCAAGAAGTCCATATTGCAAAAATAGGGTAGTTAGATATTTATATAAAAACTCAGATTTTCCTTGTTACTAAAGAATAAAAATGACGAAGTTCAAATTAAAAAAGAGTAGTTGGATGTATATGGGAAACTCAAACTATTGCCGTTTCTAAAAAAATATAAAACTATGAAGTTCAATTTACAAAAAAGAAGTTGCATGCTTGTTTAAAAACATATTTCCTTTCTAAGAATATGACTAAGAAGTTGAAATTAAAATAATAGAGAAGTTCGAAGTATATAAAAAATTCAGATTTGTTGCAAGAAGTTCACATGCACCTCCGTGCACGGATGAGAATTTATATTGCAGGACGTCCGACCTCCAATTACATGTTTTAAAATGGCAAAACATGGCGCCCGACCTTCAATTGCAAGTAATTCGACGTACACACAAAAATGATACAGAAGTTCATAGTGAAAACAATGAGAAGTTCAAGTACTGCAAGGAATGCATTTCAGATGAGAATAAAAATATAGAAAAATAAAAGCATAAAAGGTTTGTTGAAAGAAGTTCAAGTGCTCTGTCCAAGGAAATTCAAAAATTCTTGCGAGAGAGGTTCACCCCGTATTTCCATGTTTGATTTTTTCCGTATAAAAATCGAATACAATTCTTTACTCAAAATCTGAAAAGGTGAAGTTCAAATTGAAATAATAAAAAAGTTCGGAGTTTATTAAAAACTAGGATTTACCTGTTCAAAAAATAAAAACACAATGCCATTTTTTGCATTTTTAAAAACAACTCATAAACGGAAAAAATGGTTGCTACAAGTTCAAGTGCTCGGTGAGGAAAAGTTTAAAAAAATCTTGTGAGAGAGGTTCACGGTGTACTTAGATGTCCAAAATACATAAAAATTATGTTATTTTTGTGTTTTAAAATAATTCTCTCAAACCAGAGAGAAGTTCAAAGTGATAATAACTGGAAGTTCACGTACTACATGATGCGTATTTCATATAAGAAAAAGACAATAAAGTGAAACAGAGTGAAGTTCAAACAGACTTGCCCCAGAAGTTCAACTACTTCACGCATTGCAAAAAACAACACATCAAAAACAGAGTGAAGTTCAAACAGACTTGCCCGAGAAGTTCAACTACTTCACGCAGTGCATTTCCATTCGCGATGAAGGCAGAAATCATGATCTCGTCATTTTCTAATTTATTTCAAAACAACAGGAATATCATTTTTGTAAGTTCAAGTCCTCGGACGAAGAAAGTTAAAAAATATTGTGAGAGATGTTTGTACAAAAAGAATATCATTTGTGTACACTGATGGATGAATGAGATAATTACAAACGATAGTATGTCACAGAAGTTCAACGTGAAAACAGTACGAAGTTCAACTACTACGCTGAATGAATTTCAGATGAAAAACTTTTAAAATCATCGCGAATAAGAAAAAATGATCAACACGGGAAAGTTATGTGCTTACAGCAGCTTTCCACCGGTATATCACTTGCTCAATTCCAGTGAGTGGATGGAGAGCTACGAGAAGTGGATGGAGAGCTACGAGCAAAAAAACCACGCCAAAAACAGAGTGAAGTTCAGGTACACGCGATGAGAAGTTCAGGTTCTTCACGCGGTGCATTTTCGAAGAATCTGTTTCAAAATAAAGGCAGAGCGAGTGATCTCGCCGTTTTTGAAATTACATAAAAACGGCTAGGAATAAGAGAAAACCATCAACAGGAAAAAGTTTCGCATTTTCCATAGCTTTTCAGCGGTATATTTTTTGCCCCATCCCGATAAAGTTTGTATAAATTACGGCAAAAATACGTTTTTAGCCATTTTCAAAACTAACATAAAACCGTAATTAATTAGGAGAAACAATATATACAAAAAAGTTTCGCATTTCTTCAAGCTTTCCAACTCCATATCATTTTCTGCATTTGGACGTACGGTTAAAAAATTAGCTCAAAAATACGAACTCGGTGGAAGTTGTATCGTTTTCTAAATTACTTTTAACCTGTTCAAAATTAGAAAAAACTTTTAACATGAAAAAGTAGCGCAATTTCATAAGCTTTCAAACGCCATATTATTTGCCTCAATTGGATTAGCCGTTTAGAAATGGCATCGAAAAAACGAACTCGGCTGTTTGATTTGCGAAATTCTACGATTTTCCGAATTACTCTTTAACCGTAGGGAATTAGAGAAAACTTTCAACATATGGAAGGAGCGGTTTTTCAGCAGCTTTCCAACGCCATATTATTTGCCTCATTCCGACAAATGGTTTAAAAATGCGATCGAAAATACGGTTCACGTTTTTTGTATGAAGAAAAAACGGTTTTCAAAACTGCTCTTAAACCGCTTACATTTTGCCAAAAATTTAACTTGGGTCATGATATTGATGTCCATAGATTTCCAACGGTACATCACAAGCCCCATTTGGACACCTTTTAGCTAAAGTTCAACCTAGTACTCGGGGAAGGTCAGGCGCGTTACTCGGGAAGTTCATGCTGTGATCAGAATATTATTCTGATCCCGTGATCAGAATAGTGTTTATGTATATATATATATATATATATATATACAGGACAAATATTTCCTACAAGTAGTGGTAGTTACCACCACTTGCGTTTTGTATGTTGTATGTAGTATCTGATGAAACCGAGAGTATGTACGTGTAGTATGTAGTATATAATTATAATTAGGTAGTATATATACTAATTTTTAGGTAGTATATACCTTGTTTTGAGTATGCTCTTTTTTACGTACAAATATGTACGTATTTCGCAAATATAACAAAAACTATGGGCTCATATGCAATTTTTTCATGTAACTTGCTTTGAAATATCTTAGATATAGTAT
>NC_057800.1:225986985-225988445 GCF_018294505.1 Triticum aestivum | reverse complement strand
TATATATAAGGTCGCGCTATTCGTCACCCTGGGTAAGGAATGGTTATTCTTCATCCACCTCTATTTTACCATCAATGCACCATAATTTTATGTTTCGTAAGTTTTTTTATTTTTTCCGACGCAAAAAGAGACCGTAAAAAAATATATAATCGCCGTAAAAAATATTTTATGTTATGTAAAATTACAAACGTAAAAACATAGTCTAAAATACACATAAACTGCAAATTTTCTTGTCTTATGACCTATATTTTTATTTTCTTATGTCAAGTTTTACGTAGTGAATCAATAGGAATGTAATTATTTGAATTCCAAACACAATTTAATTATGAAATGATCGTAAGATTACCTCGGATGAAGAATAACTTATTCTGCACCCTGAATGATGAATAGTAACACTATATTATATATAGGGTCGCGCTATTCGTCACCCTGGGTGAGGAATAGTTATTGTTCACCTCTCTATTTTGACATCAATGCACTGTATTTTTACGTTTCGTAAATTTTGTCTTATTTCATACATAAAAAGAGAACGTAAGAAAATATGTACTCACCATAAAAAATATTTTATGTTACATAAAATTACGAATGTAAAAACATAGTGTAAAACATACATAAAATGTGATTTTTCTGGTTTATAACCTATATTTTTGTTTTTTATACCAAATTTTACATATTAAATCTATATACATGTAACTATTTATATTTTAAACGTAATTTATTTAAGAAGCGATCGTAAGATTACCTCGGGTGAAGAATAACTTATTCTGCATCCTGGGTGTAACACCCCGGATGTAATTTACCTCATATGTACTCAAACTCTTGCCGTTTCTGGCACTAAGTTATTTTATTTCATCGTTGTCGGGTTTTTGTCTCCGTGTGTTGTTGTCTTTGTCATGCATCTCATATTACGTAATCATGTGCATTGCATTTGCATACGTGTTTATCTCATGCATCCGAGCATTTTCCCCGTTGTCCGTTTTGCATTCTGGCGCTCCTATGCCCTCCGGTGGTCCTTTCTACCTCTTTTCGTGTGCGGGTATTAAACATTTTCGGATTGGACTCAGACTTGTCATGCGGCCTTGGTTTACTACCGGTAGACCACCTGTCAAGTTTCGTGCCATTTGGACTTTGTTTGATACTCCAACGGTTAACCGAGGGACCGAAAAGGCCTCGTGTGTGTTGCAGCACAACACCCTTCCAATTTGGCCCCAAACCCACCAAAAACCCCTTCATCGTCTAGAGCGTTCGATCACGATCGCGTGGCCAAAAACCGCACTCCATTTGGAGCCTCCTAACTCCTCCTACCTATAAATCTAGGTCTCCCCCGAAATTTTCGGATCCTTTTCCCCGAGACCCTAGCCTCCTTCATCCTCCGCGCGCTGGACAACGTCCGCCGGCGCCGGACGTGTCCGACTGCAGCCGCGGCGCCGCCCCGCACTAGTGGCACCGCGCCATGTGTC
>NC_057800.1:225975997-225986584 GCF_018294505.1 Triticum aestivum | reverse complement strand
GACGCCGGCGAGCCGTACCTCGCCGACCACCGCCGACGCCGACGCGGTGCTCCTCGTCGCCGGCGTGCCTGTAACGCCCCGTGACCGATGTGCCAGGTGTCCTCCAGTTATTCGCTGTTGTTGCCTTGTCATTGCTTGCGTGTCATGCATTGCATATCATGTCATCATGTGCATTTCTTTTGCTTACGTGTTCGTCTCATGCATCCGAGCATTTTCCCCGTTGTTCGTTTTGCAATACGGCGCTCCTACGTCACCCGGTGTCCCTTTCTACCTCTTCTCGTGTGCGGGTGTTAAACATTTCCGGATTGAACCGAGACTTGTCATGCGGCCTTGGTTTACTACCGGTAGACCGCCTGTCAAGTTTCGTGCCATTTGGACTTTGTTTGATACTCCAACGGTTAACCGAGGGACCGAAAAGGCATCATATGTGTTGCATCTCAACACCCCTCCAAAGTGGCCCAAAACCCACCTAAACCTCCTCCATCATCTCGGTCATTCGATCACAATCGCGTGGCTGAAAACCGCACCTCATTTGGAGCTTCCTAGCTCCCTCTACCTATATATATGTGGCTCTCCCCGAATTTTCGCATAGTCTAACCCTAACTTCGTCCTCCTCCCGCAGCCGGACATGTCCGTCCCACCGCCGGACGTGTCCACCGCGCCCTCCAGCTCACTCTGGCCAATCCCGGCTCGCCACGTCAGCCGAGCCGCCTCCCGCGCCCCAATCGCGCGATGCCACTTGTCCTCCCGCCGCCCTTCTCTCTCCTCCCCGCCGCCGCGGCCCGCGGAACCCGGATCGGGCCCGCACAGGCCCATCTCATCGCCGCCGCGCACCGGGAGCCCGAGGCGCTCGGCTCCTCGCGCCCGAGCCATGCCACCTTCGTCCCCAACCTCGCGACGCCGCCGTTGAACGCCGCCGTGGCTCCAGCGCCATCAACCGTCGGAGCCCATCACCGAAGACCATCACAAGAGCAGCATGGCTGCCTCGATCTCCGCGCCCGCGCCTCCCCAGGCTACCTCGTCGCCGGGAACGGGCCCCCCGCGGCCAGATCCGCCGGATCCCGGTCTCTCCGCCAACCTTGATGCCTCCTCACTAGCCTCCCGCTGCGCCGGATCACGCCGTCGCACGCCATTGTTGACCTGCTCGCAAGCGCGTGTGCGTGTGAGCACATGCACCACGATCCAGATCTGGCCCAGCTGGCCCGCCCGACGTCCGACCCACCTCGGCCTCCCAGGCCCGCCTCGGCCTGCCTCTCCGTCCTTCTGAGCTCGACCCAGTGGTGAGAGCCTCTAAACCCCGCCCGTGCATCTTTTAATTATTTCGCGTCATCATGTTTTTTTTTGGAAAACTGCTAATTCCCCAGATATGATGTTATTTTAGGCTTTTTCATCGCATGATAGCTCATCATCCGTGGCTCCGTTTTGAGCGTGTAGCATATCAAAATGTTCGCCTCGACGAGTACATCATTTCATCTCACTGCATCATTTTCATTTGAGCTCATCTTGATGCCCGAAATGCTGTCGGAAGAGGGCTATGTGAGTAATTTGTCAGATCTGTTTCAGCAAATGGCATTTTGTCATTTTTGCCATGATTAATGTGTGCATGCTATGGTCCTGAGCTCTACATGTGTTTTGTTATATGCCATGCCATCTTTACATAGGTGCTTGCCATGTATTTTTGTGATATTCGTGGTGACTAGCACAAGCTTGCAAAGTAGCGTAATCGGTAATGCTGATTTCAGGGACTTAGATTTTCACCAAGTCCTTATTCTGTTTTTGTCGGTATGCCATATGTTCATGTTGCTTACTAGTGATCCATGCCTCTTTTGAGGATAATCCGTAAGGATGTTTTCTTAATATTGTGGTGCTCTATCCATCCATGTCTTTGTTTGCATTTATGGATCACCCTAGCGTGAGTCAATCGTGCTCTACTTTTGCTATATCGTGAATCCTGGCAGATTGTTGACTTGTTAGCGATTTTGCCGAGGATGTTGTTATTGATCCGTGCATGCTATGTTGTTGTTCTTGCCATGTATAGCTTCTATGCCATGTATTCTTGATGGGTGTATACTTAGTTTGTCATGCCATGCTCTGTAGTGAGTGCATCAAGCTCGTAAACATGCCTACTCGTTAACTGTTTTGCATGCTCCAGTTTTTCAAGTCTGAGATTTGTTTATGTTTTTGCCATGTTCACATGCTTGCAATTGTATTTTATGATCCCTTTTGGCTCAAGGTCACTAAGGGACTTTTGTTAAGTGCTTTGAGTAGCTTCATGCCATGCCTTGCTTTGCCATGATAAGTTCCTGTAGCTTGTAGTTTTCATACTCTAAAGTGTGCTTCCTCATGATAAATTCCAGACTTGTGTTAATTTCACTAAGTCTGAAACCTGTTATCACTTGCATTTTTGCCATGCTTGTTTGAACCTGTTAATGAGTGAATTAGCCGTAACTCAGTGTTCATATTTTGTCAAGCATCATGAGTGGATCCCTGCCATGTATCTTGTTGCCATGTTTAAGTGCTAGAGCATATTTATCTTGATACATTTAGATGGCTACTTGCTGATTATCGTAGACCGGTGCCACATTTGTTTCGCTTGCCATTTCCAAACCGTGCATCCGATTCCGGTGATCTTTATATCGATTTCAACCGAAATCACCTCACCTTTCTAGTGGCACTCTTGGATTTCCATGTTGAGGCCAGGTCCATCATTCCTTTGCAAATCATGCATATGCATCGCATACCGCATCCCGCATATCATACCATGTTCATGGTTGTTTGTTTACTATGTTGTGTGCTTCTTTCTGGTGTTGCTTCTTCGGGTTGGTTCCGATAACGTCGCGTTTGTGAGGACCCATTCGTCTACATCCGTTTGTCTTCTTCATGGACTCGTTCTTCTTCCTTGTGGGATTTCAGGCAAGATGACCATACCCTCGAAATCACTTCTATCTTTGCTTGCTAGTTGCTCACTCTTTTGCTATGCCTATGCTGCGATACCTACCACTTGCTTATCATGCCTCCCATATTCTTAACCCAAGCCTCTAACCCACCTTGTCCTAGCAAACCGTTGTTTGGCTATGTTACCGCTTTGCTCAGCCCCTCTTATAGCATTGTTAGTTGCAGGTGAAGATTGAAGTTTGTTCCTTGTTGGAACATGGAGATGTTGTTCCTTGTTGGAACATGTTTACTTGTTGGGATATCACAATATCTCTTATTTAGTTAATGCATCTATATACTTGGTAAAGGGTGGAAGGCTCGGCCTTATGCCTGGTGTTTTGTTCCTCTCTTGCCGCCCTAGTTTCCATCATATCGGTGTTATGTTCCCAGATTTTGCGTTCTTCACGCGGTTGGGTTATAATGGGAACCCCTTGACAGTTCGCTTTGAATAAAACTCCTTCAGCAAGGCCCAACCTTGGTTTTACCATTCGCCACCTAGCCTCTTTTTCCCTTGGGTTAGGCCAGCCCAAGGGTCATCTTTATTTTAACCCCCCCGGGCCAGTGCTTGTCTAAGTGTTGGTCCGAAATGGGCAGCCTGCGGGGCCACCTCGGGGAAACTTGAGGGCTGTTTTTACTCGTAGCTTGACCTATCCGGTGTTGCCCTGAGAACGAGATATGTGCAGCTCCCATCAGGATGTCAGCGCATCGGGCGGCTTTGCTGGACTTGTTTTACCATTGTCGAGGATGTCTTGTAACCGGGATTCCGAGCCTGATCGGGTCTTCCCGCTAGAAGGAATATCCTTCGTTGACCGTGAGAGCTTGTGATGGGCTAAGTTGGGACACCCCTGCAGGGTTATGAACTTTCGAAAGCCGTGCCCGCGGTTATGGGCAGATGAGAATTTGTTAATGTCCGGTTGTAGAAAACCTGAAGTTGACTTAATTAAAATACATCAACCGCGTGTGTAACCGTGATGGTCTCTTCTCGGCGGGGTCCGGGAAGTGAACACGGTGTTGGAGTTATGTTTGACGTAGGTTGTTCTAGGATCACTTCTTGATCATAGTTCATCGATCGTCCTTTGCCTTCTCTTCTCGCTCTCTTTTGCGTATGTTAGCCACCATATATGCTAGTCGCTTGCTGCAGCTCCACCTCATACCTTTACCTTACCTATAAGCTTAAATAGTCTTGATCGCGAGGGTGTGAGATTGCTGAGTCCCTGTGACTCACAAATACTTCCAAAACCAGTTTGCAGGTGCCGATGTTACCGAGAAGGTGACGCAACCAAGCTCAAGGAGGAGCTCGATGAAGATCTTGTCCTTTGTGTTGTTTCGTTCTAGTTGATCAGTAGTGGAGCCCAGTTGGGGTCGATCGGGGATCTGTGTAGCATTTGGGGTAGTCTTCTTTTATTTTGGCTCCATAGTCGGGCCTTGATTGTATTTGGATGATGTAAGGCTTTATTCATGTATTATGTGAAGTGGCGATTATAAGCCAACTATGTATCTCTGTCCCTTATGTATTACATGGGTTGTGTGAAGATTACCTCACTTGCGACATTGCTTTCAATGTGGTTATGCCTCTAAGTCGTGCTTCGACACGTGGGAGATATAGCCGCATCGAGGGTGTTACAGCGCCCTGGCAGGCTCCTTCCCCTCCTTCCCCGACGACGACAAGCTCCGGCCGGCCATCTTCGTAATCCGTGCCCTGCTACAGTGTTTCGGCCCGATCCAGATATGAGATTCGAGGGTTGACTTTCCTCTCGAAACCCTAATTTTTCAGCATTTTACCACATGCCATAACTCTGCATCCGTAGCTTCGATTCATGCATGTAGCATATCAAAATGTTCGTCTCGACAAGTGCATCATTTCATCTCATTGCATCATTTTCATTTGAGCTCATCTCGATGCCCGAAATGCTGTTGGAAGAGGGCTATGTGAGGAATATTTCAGATCTGTTTCAGCAAATGGCCTTTTGTCATTTTTGCCATGATTATTGTGTGCATGCTATGATCCTGAGCTCTACATGTGTTTTGATGTATGCCATGTTATCTTTAAAGAGGTGCTTGCCATGTATTTTGTTGATCTATGTGGTGACTAGCACAAGCATGCAAAGTAGCTTACTCGGTGATGCTGATTTCAGGGACTTAGAATTTCAGTAAGTCCTTGTTCTATTTTTGTTTTTATGCCATATGTTCATGTTGTTTCCTAGTGATCCGTGCCTCTTTTGAGGATGATCAGTAAGGATGTTTTGTTAACATTGTGGTGCTATATCCATCCATGTCTTTGTTTGCATTTATGGAGCACCCTAGATTGAGTCAATCGAGCTCTACTTTTGCTATAAAATGTTCCTGGCAGATTGTTGACATGTTTAGCAATTTTGCCGAGGATGTTGTTATTGATCCGTGCATGCTATGTTATTGTTCTTGCCTTGTCTAGCTCATATGCCATGTATTCTTGATGGATGTATGCTTAGTTTGTCATGCAATGCTCTATAGTGAGTGCATCGAGCTCGTAAACATGCCTACTTATTAATCTGTTTGCATGCTCCAGTTTTTCACCAAGTCTGAATCTGTTTGTGTTTTTGCGATGTTCACATGCTTGCAATTGTATTTTATGTTCCCTTTTGGCTCAAGGCCACTAAGGGACTTTTGTTATGTGCTTTGAGTAGTTTCATGCCTTGCCTTGCCTTGCCATGATATGTTCCTGTAGCATGTAGTTTTCATGCTCTAAAGTGTGCTTCCTGATGATAAATTCCAGACTTGTGTTAATTTCACTAAGTCTGAAACCAGTAATCTTTTGCACTTTTGCCATGCTTGTTTTAACCTGTTAATGGATGAATTAGCCGTAGCTCAGTGTTCATCTTTTGTCAAGCATCATGAGTGGATCCCTGCCATGTATTTTGTTGCCATGTTTGAGTGCTGGAGCATATTTATCTTGATGCATTTAGATGGCTACTTGCTGATTATCGCAGACCGGTGCCATATTTGTTTTGCTTGCCATTTCCAAACCGTGCATCCGATTCCGGTGATCTTTATATCGATTTCAACCGAAATAAACTCCCCTTTCCAGTGGATCTCTTGGATTTCCAAGTTGAGGCCAGTTTCAATCATTCCTTTGCAAATCTTGCATATGCATCACATACCGCATCCCGCATATCATAACATATTTGCATCATGTTGCTTGAGCATTGCACGTGGTTGATTGTGCTCCTTTTGCTTGTTGTTCTTGTTTGGGTAGAGCCGGGATACGAGTTCGTGAATGAGGAGCCCGTTGAGTTCGCTTACGAGGATCAAGGCAACTCTAAGAACTTTGCAGGCAAGATGACCATACCCTCGAAATCACTTCTATCTTTGCTTGCTAGATGCTCGCTCTTTTGCTATGCCTATGCTACGATACCTACCACTTGCTTATCATGCCTCCCATGTTGCCATGTCAAACCTCTAACCCACCTTGTCCTAGCAAACCGTTGTTTGGCTATGTTACCGCTTTGCTCAGCCCCTCTTATAGCGTTGCTAGTTGAAGATGAAGATTGGAGATCGTAACTTGATTGGAACATTGTTTATTGTTGGGATATCACAATATTATCTTGTTTATATTAATGCACCTATATACTTGGTAAAGGGTGGAAGGCTCGGCCTTATGCCTAGTGTTTTTTTCCACTCTTGCCGCCCTAGTTTCCGTCATATCGGTGTTATGTTCCCGGATTTCGCGTTCCTTACACGGTTGGGTTATAATGGGAACCCCTTGACAGTTTGCCTTGAATAAAACTCCTCCAGCAATGCCCAACCTTGGTTTTACCATTCGCCACCTAGCCTCTTTTTCCCTTGGGTTTCCGGAGCCCAAGGGTCATCTTTATTTAAACCCCCCCATGGGCCAGTGCTCCTCTGAGTGTTGGTCTGACTGAGCTGCCTGCGGGGCCACCTCGGGGAAACTTGAGGGTTGGTTTTACTCGTAGCTAGTCTCATCTGAGTGTGCCCTGAGAACGAGATATGTGCAGCTCCTATCGGGATTTGTCGGCACATTCGAGCGGTGTTGCTGGACTTGTTTTACCATTGTCGAGGATGTCTTGTAACCGGGATGCCGAGCCTGATCGGATTGTCTTGGGAGAAGGAATATCCTTCGTTGACCGTTAGAGCTTGTGATGGGCTAAGTTAGGACTCCCCTGCAGGGATTTGAACTTTCGAAACCCGTGCCTGCGGTTATGGGCAGATGGGAATTTGTTAATGTCCGGTTGTAGATAACCTGAAACTTAACTTAATTAAAATGCATCAACCACGTGTGTTATCGTGATGGTCTCTTCTCGGCGGAGTCCGGGAAGTGAACACGGTGTTGGAGTAATGCTTGACGTAGTCTGTTCTAGGATCACTTCTTGATCATAGTTGTTCGACCGTGCTTTTGCCTTCTCTTCTCTCTCTCTTTTGCAAATATGTTAGCCACCATATATGCTAGTCGCTTGCTGCAGCTCCACATCTTACCTTTATCTTACCTATAAGCTTAAATAGTCTTGATCGCGAGGGTGCGAGATTGCTGAGTCCCCGTGACTCACAGATTACTTCCAAACCAGATGGAGGGACCGATGATACCGTTCCAGATGATATGACCGAGCTCAAGTGGGAGTTCGACGAAGAATCTCGCCATTACTACGTGTCTTTTCCAGATGATCAGTAGAGGTGCCTAGTTGGGCGATCGGGGTCCGTGTCGCATTTGGGGGTTGATCTTTATTTTGGTACCATAGTCGGACCATGAGTGTATTGGATGAATGTAATGACTTATTTATGTATTTGTGTGACGTGGCGAGTGTAAGACAACTATGTATGTTTTCCCCTTTATTTATATTACATGGGTTGTTTGCGAAGATTACCTCACTTGCGACATTGCTTTCAATGCGGTTATGCCTCTAAGTCATGCTTCAACACGTAGGAGATATAGCCGCATCGAGGGCGTTACAAGATGGTAATCAGAGCCTTCCCCGACCATAGGAGCCCCCTGCTTGATCGAATCATTGGCGTTGTTGAGTCTAGAAAAATGTTTTGAGTCATTTAGGAATTGTATATCGGAGAGTTAGGAATTCTTTTTACTCCCCAGTCCCTTCATCGCTCTGGTGAGGCATCCTGACGTAGAGTTTTGACTCTTCTCTTCTCAAATTTCACTAAATTTTTTTTAGGATCACGCGGGTATCTTGGAATCGTTTTGATGGTTTTGTGACGAGAACATTGTTCTTGGTGCCTCCTGTCATTTAGGGGTTGTGGCAGTGTCCCAGGGAGTTGAGCTCCGAGGTGTTGTCGCCACAATTTTATCGTTGAGATTCTGGAATACCTGAGTTTCGCCGACATCGAAAATCTCTTTTATGCAGTTGTTGGTGAGATAACCTTGACGCCACCCAGTACTGGGGCGGGAGTTTGGGAGTATTGCCATAACTTGTATAATGGATGCTTTTCGAAGGTTGAGGTAAATGATTTCCGAAGTTTTCTTGGTTATGTGTTGAAGGATGGATACAGCTGGATGTATGATTTGCTAAATTTGGGTGAGATATTATGCTACCCCCGTATCCCCAACACCTGATTGCATAACCGGAAAGGTTCAGGAGTTTCATAGGTGGGAATTCTTGTAGCTCTAGTTCTTCTTCCGCGGATATTTGGTTTGGGATTGGGTAATCCTCACCAAGTATTTGCTCTTGTCCGTACCTTGTTGTTTTTCTTCTACCTAAATTCTAAGTGGCTTCTCAATTTATGGAAATGTGACCATTTCAATTGGAATGCATTCATTCATTTTGTTCGGATGTGAAGACTTTATGTTGCAATTTCAACCCATTTGATTCAGCTTCAATATTTTTCTGTCAATATGCTAACGGATGTCACCCTCTTCAGGATGGCTCCTGCTAAGGGCAGCAATAAAAATCAGAATCAGGATCTGCCACCACCACCTCCATCTCCGGAGGCATGGCAAGCTGTGATGGCCGCTACCAATGCAAACACGCAGCTGGTCATGCAAATTCTGCAAGAGCGCAACCAAGGCCATGGCAACAATCAGAATCAGTTCGCTACACTCAACCAGTTCCTTGCTAACCAGCCAAAGACCTTCAACAACTGTGTCGAGGCCTCAGACGCTGATGATTGGCTCGTGGACATATGCAAGCATTTCGAGTGCAGTAACGCCAGGCCTGAGAACTTTGTCAAGTTCGCCTCCTTCCAACTCAAAGACCAAGATGCAGAATGGTTTCAGCAATACAAAGATTCCAGAGGAGGCCATGCGATTACATGGGATGAATTTCGTCAAGACTTCAAAGCTCATCATATTCCTCAGAGTGTGGTTGAGAGCAAGTGTGAGGAATTTCGCAACCTGAAGCAAGGCACTGTGTCTGTTTACCAGTACAACATCATGTTTCAAAGGCTCGCTCGTTTCGCCAAGAAGGATGTCCCTGATGAGAAGAGCATGATATACCAGTTCAGAGGTGGTCTCAGAGAAGAACTCCAGCTAGCTCTCGTCCTCTTTGAGCCCAAGAAATACGATGAGTTTTACAACATGGCGATGAAGCAAGAGGCTGCCCAACTGAAGTGCGATGCTTCCAAGAAGTGAGTCAGAGATGTGACTTCTTCTTCCTCAACTCAAGTGGCTAAGCAGCAAAAGTATTGGCTGCCTCCTCCTTCGTTCCATCAGCCTTATCAGCAGAAGAGCAAAGGTGGCAATGGATCTTCCTACCCACCCAACCCTGGCTTTCAGAACAAGACTTCGTCTCAAGCTCCAAGATCAAGTGCTCCGTATCACCGTCCACTTTCAGAGGTCACGTGCAACAAGTGCCAACAGAAGGGTCACTATGCCAACAAATTCTTCAATCAGAGGCGTCTTCCTCCTCCTCCTCCTGTGAGATCTGCAAGTACAGTTGTGGTCAAGCATAACTATAACGCCCCGAGACCGATGTGCCAAGTGTCCTCCAGTTATTCGCTGCTGTTGCCTTGTTATTGCTTGCGTGTCATGCATTGCATATCATGTCATCATGTGCATTTCATTTGCATACATGTTCATCTTATGCATCCGAGCACTTTCCCCGTTGTCCGTTTTGCAATCCAGCGCTCCGTTCTCCTTCGGTGGTCATTTCTACCTTTCTTTCATGTGTGGGGATTAAACATTTCCGTATTGGACCGAGACTTGCCAAGCAGCCTTGGTTTACTACCGGTAGACCGCCTGTCAAGTTTCGTACCATTTGGACTTCGTTTGATGCTCCAACGGTTAACCGAGGGACCAAAAAGGCCTCGTGTGTGTTGCAGCCCAACACCCTTCCAAAGTGGCCCAAAACCCACCAAAACCCTCTCCATCATCTCAGTCGTTCGATCACGATCGCGTGGCCGAAAACCGCACCTCATTTGGACTCTCCTAGCTCCCTCTACCTATAAATATGTGCTCCCCTCCCGAAATTCGCGGATGAACCCTAGCTTCTTCCCACTCCGCCGCCGGACATGTCCGCGCCCGCCGGACGCGTCCAGCCTCCAGCTCACTCCGGCCAACCAGAGCTCGCCATGTCGCCTTCCCCGCCGCCACAGCCAATCGCACTACGCCACCTCAGCCGCGCCTCTCTCTCCTCTCCGCCGCGGCCCGCGCAGCCCACCGTGGGCCCGCCCAGCCCGAACGCCCGCGCCGCCGCCGCCTGGCTCCCGAGCCCT
>NC_057800.1:225965546-225975799 GCF_018294505.1 Triticum aestivum | reverse complement strand
CGCGCCGCGCACAACCGCCCGCATCGCCTCGGGTCCCGAAGACCCCGGATCCGGCGCCCCTCTTCCTCTCCGGCGAGCCGTCGCGCCGCTCTGGCCATCCTCGCTGCTCCGACCACCGTGGCGCCATTCCCGTCCATCCTCGATCTCCGTGCTCCGGCGAGATCCGGTGGATCGGGGCGAGATCCACCGGGATCTCATCCAAACACCCCGCCTCAGATCTGCACCGAGCCATCCCGCACCGCTCTATCCCGTTGACTTTCTCGGAGAGGTCCAATTTCTACTAAGTCCCCGAGATTTCCATGTTTCATATGCCCATGTTCATCGTGTCGTAACTTTGCATCCGTTGCTCCGATTCATGCATATAGCATATCAAAATGTTCGCTTCAGAGAGTACATCATTTCATTCCATTGCATCATTTTTATTTGAGATCATCTTGATGCCCGAAATGCTGTTAGAAGAGTGCTACTTGAGATAATTGTCAGATCTGCTGCTCCATTTAGATATTTGTCATTTTTGCCATGATTATTGTGTGCATGATATGCCCCTGAGCTCTACATATGTTTTGTTAAGGCTTTTGCCATCTATCCAGAGGTGCAACCCATGTATTTTTGTGATGTGTGTGGTGACTAGCACGAGCTTGCAAAGTGAGGCACTTGGTAATGCTGATTTCTAGGACTTAGCATTTCCACTAAGTCCTTGACCTGTTTATCTCATATTGCCATATGTTCATGTTGTTTCCTAGTGATCCATGCCTCTTTTGAGGATGATCAGTAAGGATGTTTTGTTAATATTGTAGTGCTCTATCCATTCATGCTTTTGTTTGCAATTATGGAGCACCCTAGCTTGAGTCAATCGAGCTCTACTTCTGCTACTTCGTGAATCTGGGCAGATTGTCTACTTGTTAGCAATTTTGCCGAGGATGTTGTGGTTGATCCGTGCATGCTATGTTATTGTTATTGCCATGTCTAGCTTGCATTTTGTGTATTCTTGATGGGTGTATGCTCAGCTAGTCATGACTTGCTCCGTAGTGAGTGCATCGAGCTCGTAAACATTTTATCCTCTTGTCACGATGATCTTCAACTTCACTCTGAAATTACTTGAACCTTTCAATAATTTCAGACTCATGATTCATCAAGTAAATATACTTTAGCATCTACTCAAATCATCTGTGAAGTAAGAACATAACGATATCCACTACATGCCTCAGCACTCATTGGACTGCACACATCAAAATGTATTATTTCCAACGAGTTGCTTTCTTGTTCCATCTTACTGAAAACGAGGCTTTTCAGTCATCTTGCCCATGTGGTATGATTTGCATGTCTTAAGTGATTCAAAATCAAGTGAGTCCAAACGATCCATCTGTATAGAGTTTCTTCATGCACATCTACCAACAAACATGGTTCGCATGTCTCAATCCTTTCAAAAATGAGTGAGTCCAAAGATCCATCAACATGGAGCTTCTTCATGCGTTTTATACCAATATGACTCAAATTGCAGTGCCACGTTTGTGTGGTACTATCATTACTATCCTATACCTTTGGCATGAAAATGTGTATCACTACGATCGGGATGGTATTATTCAAATAAACAGAGTAACCATTATTCTCCTTAAATGAATAACCGTATCGCGATAGACATAATCCAATCATGTCTATGCTCAACGCAAACACCAAATAACAATTATTTAGGTTTTAATACCAATCTCTATGGTAGAGGGAGCGTACGATATTTGATCAACCTTGGAAATACTTCCAACACATATCGTCATCTCACCTTTTGGCTAGTCTCCCTTTATTCCGTAGCCTTTTGTTTCGAGTTACTAACACTTAGCAACCGAACCGGTATCTAATACCCTGGTGCTACTAGGAGTACTAGTAAAGTACACATTATAATGCATATCCAATATACTTCTGTCGACCTTGCCAGCCTTCTCATCTACCAAGTATCTAGGGTGGTTCTGCTTTAGTGACTGTTCCCCTTATTACATAAGCACTTAGTCTCGGGCTTGGGTTCAACTTTGGGTTTCTTCACTAGAACAACAACTGATTTGTTGTTCCATGAAGTATCCCTTTCTTGCCCTTGCCCTTCTTGAAACTAGTGGTTTTACTAACCATCAACGATTGATGCTCCCTTTTGATTTCTACTTTTCGCGGTGTCGCGAATAGCTCAAGGATCATATCTATCCCTGATATGTTATAGTTCATCACGAAACTCTAGTAGCTTGGTGGCAGTGACTTTGGAGAACCATCACTATTTTATTTGGAAGATCAACTCCCACTCGATTCAAGCAATTGTTGTACTCAGAAAATCTGAGCACAAGCTCAAGATTGAGCTTTTCTCCCTTATTATGTAGGCTAAGAAAATCGTCGGAGGTCTTATACCTCTTGACGTGGGCACGAGCCTGAAATCCCAATTTCAGTCCTTGGAACATCTCATATGTTCTGCGATGTTTCAAAAACGTCTTTGGTGCCTCATTCTAAACCATTTAGCATTACACACTGAACTATCATGTAGTCATCAAAACGTGTATGTCAGATGTTCGCAACATCCACAGACGACGTTCGAGGTTTAGCACACTGAGTGGTGCATTAAGGACATAAGCCTTCTACTGTCTGCATAAATGCTACTATCAACTTTCAACTAATTTTTCTCTAGGAACATATCTAAACAGTAAAACTGAAGCGCGAGCTACGACATAATTTGCGAAGACCTTTTGACTATGTTCAGGGTAATTAAGTTCATCTTATGAACTCCCACTCAGATAGACATCCCTCTAGTCATCTAAGTGATACATGATCCGAATCAACTAGGCCATGTCCGATCATCATGTGAGACGAACTAGTCATCATCGGTGAAAATCTCATGTTGATCGCATCTTCTATACGACTCATGTTTGACCTTTCGGTCCTCCGTGTTCCGAGGCCATGTCTGTACATGCTAGGCTCGTCAAGTTAACCTAAGTGTTTCGCATGTGTTCCGAGGCCATGTCTGTACATGCTAGGCTCGTCAACACCCGTTGTATTCGAACGTAAGAATCTATCACACCCGATCATCACGTGGTGCTTCGAAACGACGAACTTTCGCAACGGTGCACAGTTAGGGGGAACACTTTCTTGAAATTTTAATGAGGGATCATCTTATTTACTACCGTCATTCTAAGCAAATAAGATGTATAAACATGATAAACATCACATGCAATCAAATAGTGACATGATATGGCCAATATCATATTGCTCCTTTTGAACTCCATCTTCGGGGCTCCATGATCATCATCGTCACCGGCATGACACCATGATCTCCATCATCATGATCTCCATCATTGTGTCTCCATGAAGTTGTCTCGCCAACTTATTACTTCTACTACTATGGCTACCGGTTAGCAATAAAGTAAAGTAATTACATGGCGTTGTTCAATGACACACAGGTCATACAATAAATAAAGACAACTCCTATGGCTCCTGCCGGTTGTCATACTCATCGACATGCAAGTCGTGATTCCTATTACAAGAACATGATCAATCTCATACATCACATATCATTCATCACATTCTTCTTGGCCATATCACATCACATAGCATACCCTGCAAAAACAAGTTAGACGTCCTCTAATTGTTGTTTGCATGTTTTACGTGGCTGCTATGGGTTTCTAGCAAGAACGTTTCTTACCTAAGCAAAAACCACAACGTGATATGCCAATTGCTATTTACCCTTCATAAGGACCCTTTTCATCGAATCCGATCCGACTAAAGTGGGAGAGACAGACACCCGCTAGCCACCTTATGCAACTAGTGCATGTTAGTCGGTGGAACCAGTCTCACGTAAGAGTACGTGTAAGGTCGGTCCGGGCCGCTTCATCCCACGATGCCGCCGAATCAAGATAAGACTAGTAACGGCAAGTAAATTGACAAAATCAACGCCCACAACTGCTTTGTGCTCTACTCGTGCATAGAATCTACGCAATAGACCTGGCTCTGATACCACTGTTGGGGAACGTAGCAGAAATTCAAAATTTCCTACGTGTCACCAAGATCTATCTATGGAGAGACCAACAACGAGGGGAAGGAGAGTGCATCTACATACCCTTGTAGATCGCTAAGCGGAAGCGTTCAAGAGAACGGGGTTGAAGGAGTCGTACTCGTCGTGATCCAAATCACCGGAGATCCTAGTGCCGAACGGACGGCACCTCCGCGTTCAACACACGTACAGCCCGGTGACGTCTCCCATGCCTTGATCCAGCAAGGAGAGAGGGAGAGGTTGAGGAAGACTCCATCCAGCAGCAGCACAATGGTGTGGTGGTGGTGGAGGAGCATGGTGATCCAGCAGGGCTTCGCCAAGCACTACGAGAGACGAGGAGGGAGAGGGGTAGGGCTGCGCCAAGAAGGAGATTGAATCGTCTCTCTGGCAGCCCAAAACCTCAAGTATATATAGGGGGAGGGGAGGGGCTGCGCCCCCACCTAGGTTTCAACCCCTAGGGGTGGCGGCCAGCCCTAGATCCCATCTAGAGGGGGCGGCCAAGGGGGGAGAGTGGGGGGCGCACCACTAGGTGGGCCTTAGGCCCATCTGAGCCTAGGGTTTGCCCCCTTCCACTCTCCCTTGCGCCTTGGGCCTTGGTGGGGGGGGGGGGCGCACTAGCCCACCCGGGGCTGGTCCCCTCCCACACTTGGCCCATGCAACCCTCCGGGGCTGGTGGCCCCACTTGGTGGACCCCCGGGACCCTCCCGGTGGTCCAGGTACGTTACCGATAAAACCCGAAACTTTTCCGGTGACCAAAACAGGACTTCCCATATATAAATCTTTACCTCCGGACCATTCCGGAACTCCTCGTGACGTCCGGGATCTCATCTGGGACTCCGAACAACATTCGGTAACCACATATATCTATTCCCTATAACCCTAGCGTCATCGAACCTTAAGTGTGTATACCCTACGGGTTCGGGAGTCATGCAGACATGACCGAGACAACTCTCCGGTCAATAACCAAGAGCGGGATATGGATATACATGTTGGCTCCCACATGCTCCACGATGATCTCATCGGATGAACCACGATGTCAAGGACTTAATCAATCTCGTATACAATTCTCTTTGTCTAGCGGTACTATACTTGCCCGAGATTCCATCGTCGGTATCCCGATACCTTGTTCAATCTCGTTATCGGCAAGTCTCTTTACTCGTTTCGTAACACATCATCCCGTGATCAACTCCTTGATCACATTGTGCACATTATGATGATGTCCTACCGAGTGGGCCCAGAGATACCTCTCCGTCACACGGAGTGACAAATCCCAGTCTCGATTCGTGCCAACCCAACAGACACTTTCGGAGATACCCGTAGTGCACCTTTATAGCCACCCAGTTATGTTGTGACATTTGGCACACCCAAAGTATTCCTATGGTATCCGGGAGTTGCACCATCTCATGGTCTAAGGAAATGATACTTGACATTAGAAAAGCTTTAGCATGCGAACTACACGATCTTGTGCTATGCTTAGGATTGGGTCTTGTCCATCACATCATTCTTCTAATGATGTGATCCCATTATCAATGACATCCAATGTCCATGGTCAGGAAACCATAACCATCTATTGATCAACGAGCTAGTCAACTAGAGGCTTACTAGGGACATGGTGTTGTCTATGTATCCACACATGTATCTGAGTTTCCTATCAATACAATTCTAGCATAGATAATAAACAATTATCATGAACAAGGAAATATAATAATAACTAATTTATTATTGCCTCTAGGGCATATTTCCAACATTTACTTGTTGGGATATCACAATATATCTTATTTAATTAATGCATCTATATACTTGGTAAAGGGTGGAAGGCTCGGCCTTATGCCTGGTGTTTTGTTCCACTCTTGCTGCCCTAGTTTCCGTCATATCGGTGTTATGTTCCCGGATTTTGCATTCCTTACGCGGTTGGGTGATAATGGGAACCCCTTGATAGTTCGCCTTGATTAAAGCTTTTCCAGCAATGCCCAACATTGGTCTTACCATTCGCCACCTAGCCTTTTCTTTTCCCTTGGGGGTCGCGCGCCCAAGGGTCATCATTATTTTACCCCCCCGGGCCAGTGCTCCTCTGAGTGTTGGTCCAACCGAGCGATGTCCGGGGCTACCAAGGGCAACTCTGGGTTGGCCTACCCGACGTCTTGCTCATCCGGTGTGCCCTGAGAACGAGATATGTGCAGTTCCTATCGGGATTTGTCGGCACATCTGGGTGGTGTTGCTGGATTTGTTTTAACTTGTCGAAGTGTCTTGTAGAACCGGGATACCGAGTCTGATCGGAATGTCTCGGGAGAAGGTCTATTCCTTCGTTGACCGTGAGAGCTTGTCATGGGCTAAGTTGGGACACCCCTGCAGGGAATTGAACTTTCGAAAGCCGTGCCCGCGGTTATGGGCAGATGGGAATTTATTAATGTCCGGTTGTAGAAAACCTGAACTTGACCTTAATTAAAATGAATCAACAACGTGTGTTACCGTGATGGTCTCTTTCCGGCGGAGTCCGGGAAGTGAACACGGTGTTGGAGTTATGCTTGACGTAGGTTGTTTAGGATCACTTCGTGATCATACTTTCTCGAACGTGCTTTGCCTTCTCTTCTCGCTCTCATTTGCATATGCTAGCCACCATATATCCTAGTCGCTTGCTGCAGCTCCACCTCATACCTTTACCTTACCCATAAGCTTAAATAGTCTTGATCGCGAGGGTGCGAGATTGCTGAGTCCTCGTGACTCACAGATACTTCCAAAACCAGCTTGCAGGTGCCGATGAGTCCGTGCAGATGATGCAACCAAGCTCAAGGAGGAGCTCTATGAAGATCTTGTCCTTTATGTTGTTTCGTTCTAGTTGATCAGTAGTGGAGCCCGGTTGGGGTCGATCAGGGACCTTTGTCGCATTTGGGGTTCTTCTTTTATTTTGGTTCCGTAGTCGGACCTTGATTGTATCTGGATGATGTAATGCTTTATTCATGTAATTGTGTGAAGTGGCGATTGTAAGCCAACTATGTATCTCTTTCCCTTATGTATTACATGGGTTGTGTGAAGATTACCTCTCTTGCGACATTGATTTCAATGCGGTTATGCCTCCAAGTTGTGCTTCGACACGTGGGAGATATAGCCGCATCGAGGGAGTTATAAGTTGGTAATCAGAGCCTTCCCCGACCTTAGGAGCCCCATTGCTTGATCGTTTTTAGCAGCCGAGTTGTGTCTAGAAAAATGTTTTGAGTCATTTATGTCGTGGAATTGTCACGACAGATGTCCTTAGTGTCAGGACTTAGTCGTGAGGCCAACGCATCTATGTGGTAGCTTGAGAGGGGTTGAGCGGAATCGAGAGACGCAACACAAGACAGGGATTTAGACAGCTTCGGGCCCCGGGAAACATCATCCGGTAACAACCCTACATGCTGTTTGAGGCTAGGTCTCATTATCATCACGAGGGAGTCGCCGTAAACCGGCTCTCCTCTTTGTATCTAGCCCTAAGATTGTTTCTCTTGCTTGTAGCTTGTCCCTCTTGGGGTGCCCTGCCCCTCCTTATATATCTTAAAGGGGTGGTTTACATGACTAGTCCTATTAGGATTAGGTTTACTCTATTACAAGTGGAGTCCTAGTCTTGCTTCCTTTGTAAGGGAATATTCTTTGTGCTTTCCTCATAAACCGGCCCACCATTAAACGTGAACCGGCCTTCTGGGCCATGGGCCTTGTCATCCATCTGACCCGCCCGCCGGGTTACTAATGAACCGCCAAGACCGGACGGGTAGCCCGTGAATCGCCAAGCTCCGGGCGGGTTACCAGTGAGTCATCCAGTCCGACCGGTTTATACTTCCGGCCGGTTTACGCCACGGGGTATATCCCCGACATTAGCCCCCAGTTTAATTTGGATTTATCCATGTTAAACTGATCTGCAACATAAACTCAAGAGCAAATTTGATAGGTTATGCTCCGGGTTAAGAATTTTTGTAAACCGGTACCTGATCATCCTTAAGTCCTTGTTATTTCCTCCTTCTGGGAAATCCGGGTCAACATACCAGCTTCATAATCAATTTTGCCGACATTGGTTTGTCATCGAGAAATATTGTGAAAAATAACTCTTTTGACTCAGCTCCCAAAGCGCCGGTTTAAAAAATATGGGTCTTGAAATACTTATCTAATATTCAGCCGGTTTGAAGATGTAAAACTTGCCGGTTTAACATTACCAAAATGGCCAGGTTATAAAAACTGATGATCCCGGATTATGACTGTTGATAGACGCAGGGTTATGATTGCTGTAGCCCCCAAATCTTGAGCAGAACAAAGTGATGGCTTAAGACGTGCTTCAATATAAATGTTACTAATTTTGAAGAAATCCATGTTGTTCATCCCAGTCACTAGTCAGAATTGAGTATTCCACATATGTAGCCCCCAAGTGCCGGGTTGTCATGCTTGCAGCAACCTGGGACTTGTAATTGCTTGATGCTCATAAAAACTTCAATCAGTGTAGCCCCCAAGGGTCGGGTCATTATGCCATAATGAGCAGGGACTTTGTAAATATAATCTTGTAAACTTTGAATAGCAACGTGTAGCCCCCAAGGGTCGGCTTAGTAAGATAATACTGAACCGGGACTTGATATATACTTCAATGAAAATAACATATTATAATGTAGCTTCCATCGCAGGGCTTGAACCCACATCCACAAGGTTAAGAGCTTGTGCTTTACCAACTGAGCAATGGATCCCTCAATATTATGGATGAAAACTTGTGTACCTTGAATTGTTGACAGGAGCAATTGGTAGCCCCCAAGGGCCGGCTCATTATAATATGATGAGTCGGGTCTTCAATAAGACTAGTAAAAAAATGACTTTGCATTAGCCCCCAAGTGTCATGGTGCATGCTTGCAGCGCCATGAGACTTGTGTATTTGATGTAATTTCAACTGAAATAATGTAGCCCCCAAGTGCCGGGTCATAAGCCTGCAGCAACTCGGGACTGTTCCTTCAATTGTAGAATAAATCATATCTATTGATAATATGATAGCCACTGCGCTAAAGCGACTTTGAAAACCTTAATCATAATACTGGTTATTGATAACCATAATAAAAATCCAGCCATGTTGGCTATTTGAATAATATACCCAATGATTTATAAGCGCATAATTCCAATGGCGCAATCCAAATATATACTGGTGACTTATAGTCCAAAGCCAGGCCGGTTTAACAAACTTGTTTCTACATACAACAAGTGTAAAGTGTCCTGGCGGTTTACCGCCGGACGGGTCATAATGCCCAACATATAACCCGGGTTTATAACCAAGGCTGCACTTAAGAATAATCAAATATGAAATAGATCATACCTGTGGCATTGAATCACATTGTTGGTTTTACCCACTTTTTGTAGTAAGGGTGACAATCCCAATCTTGAGTACTGATAACTCCTTCCATATTGTACCGGTTTATGATAAAACCGTGCCGGGTTGTGAAATACACCGGATTAACCATATATAATACTGGCGACTTGTAGTCAAACCAGACCGGGCTGATAGTCTCCCGATTATAACTTGATCGTGTACTGACAACTTGTAGTTTGAAAGCCGAGCCGGGTTGATAAACACCGGTTTACTCCATAATAGGATGGTAACAGAAAATCAAACCGGGCAGATAGTCTCTGGATTAAGATTTGACCATGTCCCGTCCATTTGTAATTGACAGTCGAACCGGTTTAAGAAATGTCGGTTTAAAAACACAACAAAAAGAAAGAAATATCTATCAAAGAAAATTATGAAGCAAAGGCAATGATAAAACCGTTTGCCAAAAAGAAGCTTATTTGAGTTGATCATATGGCGTTACCATGGTCGGACACGACCAAGCTCCCGATAGGTGTAGCTATGGTTCAAGTCAGCCAGGTCCCCAAATGAAACCGTGGCATTTATGCCGATCAAGTGGCATGGTGATGGTTCTGGTTCGACCAAGCCCCCAAGTGATTCTGTGGCCTTAGGCCGATCAAGAGGCATGACTGGTTCAGACGTGACCAAGTCCCCAAGTGATCTGGTGGCTCTCGCCGATCAAGAGGCGTGGCAATGGTTCGGGTTCGACCAATCCCCCAAGTGATTTTGTGGCCTTAGGCCGATCAAGAGGCATGACTGGTTCAGACGTGACCAAGTCCCCAAGTGATCTGGTGGCTATCACCTATCAAAAGGTATTGCATTGGTTCGGACACGACCAAGCCCCCAAGTGATGTTTATAAAATTTTCAAGGGGTAAATCGGAGGCCGCTTT
>NC_057800.1:225958201-225965536 GCF_018294505.1 Triticum aestivum | reverse complement strand
ACGTGACCAAGTCCCCAAGTGATCTGGTGGCTCTCGCCGATCAAGAGGCGTGGCAATGGTTCGGGTTCGACCAATCCCCCAAGTGATTTTGTGGCCTTAGGCCGATCAAGAGGCATGACTGGTTCAGACGTGACCAAGTCCCCAAGTGATCTGGTGGCTCTCGCCGAGCAAGAGGCGTGGCAATGGTTTGGGTTCGACCAATCCCCCAAGTGATTTTGTGGCCTTAGGCCGATCAAGAGGCATGACTGGTTCAGACGTGACCAAGTCCCCAAGTGATCTGGTGGCTATCACCTATCAAAAGGTATTGCATTGGTTCGGACACGACCAAGCCCCCAAGTGATGTTTATAAAATTTTCAAGGGGTAAATCGGAGGCCGCTTTAAGACAGAAAAACTCCGTGTAACCACGCATGATGTAAAAGAACAGAGACCCCGCTTTATGAAGCAGAAGCCCCCATGTGATCAATAATATGTCAGGCCAGTAAGGCGGGATATCCATGTTTGAACCGCGCATCATGGCAGCAGGTCCTCTTCGGCAATTTTTAACTTTTTGCAAGAGATAAATTCTTCTTTGAACCGGGATGTTGAACTGGATATGGAGACCTTCAAAGCTTTGTGGGGGACATCTTTCCCTTGAACCGGATTTTAAACAAGAATCTTCATTTTTAGTCGGAAATTTTTTGACGGCCTTTAAACTCGAACTTGCGAGAAGTTAATTCCTTTTTGAACCAGAAATTCTTAAACCGGATTTGAGAGCTTCAAAGCTTTATTGGAGAACAAATTTCCCTTGTACCGGATTGTAAACCGGAATCCTTTTCTGATGACCCAAAACTTCTTCATTGAGCCGGGATTTTGTAACTATCATATACTTTCTAATCTGGAAACCTTCTAACAGCACGATGTGAATCCGGGACCGGGTTATCTCTCCCTCCAACGTATTGGGGTTCTTGACTTCACTAAAAACCGACAACATCATAGGCGGCACAAACAGATGAGTCGGCCGCAGTGTTGTAAGCCGGTGCAGACGAGGAGAGTCGGCACTGGTGTTCTAAACCGGTGCGGACGCATGAACCAGCCGCGGGCATTGTAAACGAGCGCGGATGGAGAGTTGGCCGCGGGCATTTGTAAACCGGCGCGAACGGAGAGTTGGCCGCGGGCATTGTAAACCGGCGTGATTGATCATCGGTGTAGACAGACGCCAGCAATGTGCTCTCCGTATCTGTGGCACGGTAGCCACTCTTATAATGAGTAATTTTCTTGCACATCAAAATATACGGTCCAAAGTAATTGTTCCCTTGATAAAAACAATATATACCAAGAAACTAAATTTAGATAGATATCACCTGATTTATCTGGAGGTCGGAAGATCCAGATGTAATATCTGTCAATAAGCTAACAGTAGTATAGCCCATCGGGTGTATACATAATACTCTGATGATCACCGATTGCAGAAGTTTGCCGTAGCTCCTTTTTGAACACCAGTTAAATTTAAAAATCTTGATATCCCCACAATAGCAATCAGCCGAACACTTTGAACGTGAGGCTGGGAGACTCAGAGCTGAGTCGCGGGTGGTCGGTTTGAACCACAATAGCTTGACGTGACGGCGGAGGCAACTCCTTGCGTGATCCATATGCTGATAGTGGATAAATACATCTCCTCATCAGGAAAAACCCATAGCAAGTATGTTCTCTGTATCCACCGAAACTCAGCAGCAATTTAACTTGAGCACTAGAGACTTCCTGGCATCTTTAGACTGATGGTATGTACATCCTTCCATTTTAAAAATATCAGATTCTGAAAAAGAGCATAGGCGCAAAATGACTCAGCAAGGGCAGGTCTACTCGGGAAAAATCCCAAAGCGGATGGCGAGTCAATCATGACTCTTAGCTTATCCGGCCACTTGAACCGAAATCGATACGAGTCCCGGTGGTGACTTGAACCGGAGACAAGACGGAGGCAGCACAAGGGCACGGTCTCGGCTAATGAACCGGATATTGAGAGCTGGATTTTTTCAATCAGGATGACTCGGTAGTAGCTCGCAGCATTTCAATCCATCTATCCATCAAATCTCTGTGATCATGCATGTACTAGTATTCCAGGGAGACACCTTTCTGATCAGTTTTGACGTTGACCCAGAGTACTAGTATTTGACTGACCAATCAATTGGCTGGTACCCGTACAGACCAAGTCCAACTCATATTCAAGTTAACCTATGCATCACGTCACTGATAAGGAAAATAAAAATCCATTGACCCGGCAGGTGACGGACAGACAGCATTAGCAGAGGCCGGAGGAGGGCCGTGGCAGAAGTGGGGCTGCCGCGAGGGGGTAACGAGGCGAAGTCGTGACAGGCAGCATTGATTCCTCCGGATCGTGTTTGACTCTCGCGAAAACATCTTGAACCACCGGGAAAATAAACCGATGCAAATCCTTTCAAACCAGCTCTTTATCCGAAAAATTGTGAACTCCTCGATCTTCAGGAGAGATCCCTCCAAGAACTCAACACCACCGTGCGCCAGCCCCACGGTGGGCGCCAACTGTCGTGGAATTGTCACGGCAGATGTCCTTAGTGTCAGGACTTAGTCGTGAGGCCAATGCATCTATGTGGTAGCTTGAGAGGGGTTGAGAGGAATCGAGAGACGCAACACAAGACATGGATTTAGACAGCTTCGGGCCCCGGGAAACATCATCCGGTAACAACCCTACATGCTGTTTGAGGCTAGGTCTCATTATCATCACGAGGGAGTCGCCATAAACCGGCTCTCCTCTTTGTATCTAGCCCTAAGATTGTTTCTCTTGCTTGTAGCTTGTCCCTCTTGGGGTGCCCTGCCCCTCCTTATATATCTTGAAGGGGCGGTTTACATGACTAGTCCTATTAGGATTAGGTTTACTCTATTACAAGTGGAGTCCTAGTCTTGCTTCCTTTGTAAGGGAATATTCTTTGTGCTTTCCTCATAAACCGGCCCACCATTAAACGTGAACCGGCCTTCTGGGCCATGGGCCTTGTCATCCATCTGACCCGCCCGCCGGGTTACTAATGAACCACCAAGACCGGACGGGTAGCCCATGAATCGCCAAGCTCCGGGTGGGTTACCAGTGAGTCACCCAGTCCGACCGGTTTATACTTCCGGCCGGTTCACGCCACGGGGTATATCCCCGACAATTTAGGAATTATATATCAGAGAGTTTAGGAATTCTTTTTACTTCTCAGTCTCGTCATCGCTCTGGTAAGGCATCCTGACGTAGAGTTTTGACTCTTCTCTTCTCAAATTTCACTAAAAAAAATTTAGGATCACGCGGGTATCTTGGAATCGTTCCGATGGTTTTATGACGAGAACATTGTCTTGGTGCCTCCTGTCAGGGGTTTTGTGGAAGTGTCCTAGGGAGTTGACCTCTGAGGTGTTGTCGTCATAATTTTATCGTTGCAGTTCTGGAATACCTGAGTTTAGTACGCCGACATCGAAAATCTCTTTTATGCAGTTCGTTGGTGAGATAACCTCGACGCCACCTAGTACTGGGGCGGGAGTTCGGGAGTATCACCATAACTCGTATAACGGATGTTTTTCGAAGGTTGAGGTAGACGATTTCTGAAGGTTTCTTGGTTATGTGTTGAAGGATGGATACAGCTGGATGTAGGATTTGCTAGTTTTGGGTGAGATATTATGCTTCCCCTGCATCCCCAACACCTGATTGCATAACCGAAAAATTTTGGGAGTTTTTAAGTGGGAATTCAAGTAGCTCTTAGGATATCTTTCCGAAGGATATATGATATGAAATTGGGGTTTGACGTGTAGTGGTCCGCCTATTCACGGTCAGTTTTACAGTGGTCTCGTTGTGTCTTAAAGAGTCCTTGGCTATGCCGACTCAGGGACACTTCGTATGTCATGTGCACTGCCTTGTACATGATGGTGCTGTACGATCGAGCCCGTGTAGGCCCCACCACGAAAACTTCGAACGAAATCTCTATCATATGTTTGTTCCGGCTTATTTGCAAGCCAATCCTTGGTTTCGTTTTCAGTTGTGGTATTCGAGTTGCTTCAATGTCAAATGTTGATTCCATACTTTTCCTAAGTGGTGTTCACACATTTCTATGTGAATGCAAATCCTTCTTGACAATCGAGATTGTCATGTTAATTCTTTTTCAACCGGTGTGTTTTCTCTTCAAGTGGATCTGATCCTTTCAACATCAGCAAGATCAAGTATCAGTTCTTCTAAACGGTGTTCGTTTCACCCATTCCAAATTGTCTTTGTTTTTCCCACCCTCCCTCCCTTTGTTTTTTCTCCTAGGACTCGGATTTCTTTATCAAGTATCCATTTTATTATGGGAGTCTCTCCATTCTTCTTCCTTCATGTTCGTACCCGGTGATGCTCATGAAGATTTTAACGAAGTTTCTAGTTCACCATTATCCATTCTTTTTCTTCTCTGGTGGAACCAATTCAAGCTTTCGGTGTTGATCACATTCTTTTCCGAATTTCAATGTTTTCTCATGCCGGTGCAATTCTTAATCGTTCACCTCTCGCTATTCTATTGTTCCGGAGTGCTCAAGATATCTCGAAGATTCGTGTTTTCCACTCTGCTTTCGTTCAAGCTCTTTCGAGGATGTTATCTCATTCAAGCCATTTAATTCAACCGGTGCATTCTCCTTTTTCAAGTAATCGTTCAACGGTGTTTCTTTTGAGTGGGCCCTAACCCACAGGTCTTTTCCCAGGATCTTACCTGACTCTTCTTATTTCCCGGAGATATCCTCAAATTTCTCGTCAAAGTTTGACGTAAGAATGAATTATCATCAGTCAAATGTCCTTCTCCAAGATCTTTCAAATTCATTTCATCATTGATTCAACTTTTATATTCTTCTTTATTCCGGTGCCTCAACAATTCATGGTGGTGTTTCTCGTCGTAATTCTCAGATTTTGGAGACCATAGAATATTTTCTCTCAATCTTGCTCCATTCTCTTCAAGATTCGTGATTCTAGCTTGTTGCCATCCTCTCGTAATTTTTTTGATCATGAGAATTCTTTTCACCCATCCGGAAGATTTCAAGGGTATTTTTAGTTCGATTATCTGGAGTCCATCATTTCAGAAGACTTGTTCATTCTCAGCTTTCAGCTCTCGTTCCCCAAATCTCACCGGTGCATCATTCGATATTCTCTAATCAGCTCATGATCTTTTGTTCTCGTGGATCTAATTTCCATCAAGTATTTTCATTTGTTCTCTAATTCCTTTTTGGTGATTCGTTATCTTTTATTCGTTCATTTACAATTCCTATGGTGGTTCGTTCAAGATTCTTCTTCCTTCATGTATCATATCAATTTATTGGTTGTTTCAATTCTACCGGTGGTTCATTCAAGACCTTCCCAAGTTTGAAGCTATATCTCTCTTAATCATTTTTATGAGAATAAGTAATATGTCGAATCCGTGGATTGTCATCAATTTAATTGGTGAAAGATAAGCATAATGTAATTCTTATTCTTGCTTCATCGAGTTTATTCAATTCCTGTTTTCCGGAGTAGCTCATTATACTTATTCTTGGTTTCTAGTGCTCATCTTTCTTTCCCGGAGTTCCAAGCCCTAATTATCATGGAGATCCATCTAAATCATCACAAGGTTTCACCCTGTGTTGTCAACTTCTCTCTCTTTTCGTTATCTTTTGTTTACCGGAGTTTCTTCATGGAGGCTATATATGATGGTTCATCAAAGAAAAAAATTCCTTCTCCTAGCGTTCATTGAGATTCTTTTCAGAGGAACTCAAGCATTCTTCATTTTGCTATCCGGAGTGCAATTCTTTCTACCGTATCATTGGAGGTGGTTTTACATCATTCTTGATAATTTGAGTTCATGTTTTCATGATTCACATGTTGTTAAGAATGAGGTATTTTAAACCCACCAATCTCTTCGTTGGAGTTATCTTGTGTCATGTTTCACCTATAGCCTTCCCTAAGGATTGTTGCTAGTTATGGTGCTATAAATGACCCAAGTTCTTCATTTATCCTTTCCGGTGCGATATAGCCTTCTCGTCTCCTTGTTCTTATCAATCCAATTCTTCTTCCCGTGAGTGGCAGGTTGTCACCTCATAATTTGAGATGTACTCCATAAGACCATATCAAGCATATTCTTTTCGTTGTTGGTTTTCCAACAACTCCGTTCTAGCATTTGTTGTAAGCGTGCTCTCTCAAGATCGCGTTTCCCTTTGTTCATTCCATTCCATTCTTACTTTTGTTCCGGAGGCATTGTGATGTTGCTCTCTTCAACCCATCTTGTTTTGTCAGGATCATGTTCTTTTCATGCTTATCCTTTAACCGGAGTGTGTGCCCGCTGCTCAAGTTCTTTCATTTTATCAAGTCTTTCATCTCTTTTAACCGGAGTGTTTTCAACTTTGTTCATCTTTGTTTTTTTTCTTTCTGTCAATTTGTTCAACCTCGGAAGGTTCTTTGGTTTCACTCATTGGTCATAGAAGCAACTTAGTTTTACCTCTCCTCTCTTCTCTTCCGTTTTCCCTCCGGTGCCATTCTAGATCTCGGGACGAGATCCTCTCGTAGTGGTGGAGTGTTGTAACGCGTCGAGACCCATGTGCCAGGTGTCGTCCAGTTATTCGCTGCTGTTGCCTTGTTATTGCTTGCGTGTCATGCATTGCATATCATGTCATCATGTGCATTTCATTTGCATACATGTTCATCTTATGCATCCGAGCATTTTCCCCGTTGTCCGTTTTGCAATCCGGCGCTCCGTTCTCCTCCGGTGGTCATTTCTACCTTTCTTTCATGTGTGGGGATTAAACATTTCCGGATTGGACCGAGACTTGCCAAGCGGCCTTGGTTTACTACAGGTAGACCGCCTGTCAAGTTTCATACCATTTGGACTTCGTTTGATGCTCCAACGGTTAACCAAGGGACCGAAAAGGCCTCATGTGTGTTGCAGCCCAACACCCTTCCAAAGTAGCCCAAAACCCACCAAAACCCTCTCCATCATCTCGGTCGTTCGATCACGATCGTGTGGCCGAAAACCGCACCTCATTTGGACTCTCCTAGCTCCCTCTACCTATAAATATGTGCTCCCCTCCCGAAATTCGCGGATGAACCCTAGCTTCTTCCCACTCCGCCGCCGGACATGTCCGCGCCCGCCGGATGCGTCCAGCCTCCAGCTCACTCCGGCCAACCAGAGCTCGCCATGTGGCCTTCCCCGCCGCCACAGCCAATTGCACTATGCCACCTCAGCCGCGCCTCTCTCTCCTCTCCGCCGCGGCCCGCGCAGCCCACCGTGGGCCCGCCCAGCCCGAACGCCCGCGCCGTCGCCGCCTGGCTCCCGAGCCCTTGCACCGCCCGCCCGCCGTACTACGCG